>NW_010527122.1:0-250 GCF_000687285.1 Phaethon lepturus
AGAAAAGGTCCTGCTCTTGGTTTTAATAGGTATTTAAGAAAATCTCGCGGGGAAAAATATTCCCTGAAAGAGGTCGGGAAATAAAAGCGCGTTGGGTGGGCTGCGTCCTGTTAGAAACACGTAAACAAACAGCAACAGAGATTCAGAAAGCCAAAAACCGGAAAAAGAACAGCTGTGAAGAGCGACGTCGCAGGTGGGGGCGCGGGGGAGCCTCGGCAGGGGGGACGGAGGGGGGGGACCGGACCGGAGA
>NW_010527122.1:269-5039 GCF_000687285.1 Phaethon lepturus
GGCGGGGCCGGGCCGGGCCTATTGCCTCAAGGAGATGCACACGGCCGTACCGTACTCATGACAGTACCCACACAGCCAGTGCTCCATCGCTGCAGGGTCCCTCGCTGAGAAAGACCCCTTCCTGAGTGGAGAATCTGCCTTAAGCTGCAATGCGCAGTTTCCCCTTGTCCGCTTCCTGACACCCTTCTTTGGGGTCAGGCTTTCCTTGCTGCAGGACGTGGCAGGCAGCTAGGAAAGAAAATCCACTAGCGTTTTCCTGCGTGACAGGTTCAGTCCAGCAACTGGCCAGGGAAGGACACGAGTAGCATGAAAGCACTGTGGTTGCTCTATCTCCAACAATGTATCTGGCTTCCAGAAGAGCAGCATCTAGGTAAAAGCAGAGCAAAAAGTTCCCCAAGTGTGTTTCACAGAGTGTTATTTTCAGCCTATGCCCCTGAAAGCAACATTTTGGGGGGACACGGATAAGAGGTGACAGTTTTAGCCTACAGTGTCCAATAGAGAGAGTGCTCCAGAAGAACTCCTTTGAGACGGGTCGCTGTAGAAAAGCTGTGATGAGTTTCTCCTTCCTTGGGCGTACGCTTGCAGTTCTCAAAGCAACGGACAGGCAAATGTCCAGCCGGAGTCTGGCTCCTCGAACGAGGTTTAGGAGACGAGCTCTGGCCTTTTGCTGAGGCAAATGCATAGAAGAGGGAAAGCTGCAACTGCAACGCAGCGAAGACCCTGGGCTGTGCCAGATGCTTTCAGCTTACACAGATGATAAATAATTACAGTCACCACAAAACATACTGGTTGAAACTGGCTCCAGATGAACAAACTGTTGAATAAATCACCAGCTAGGGAAAAAAAAACCCCCTAAACCAAAACAATGCCAACCCCCATGCCTCTTTTTGGAAGACAAGAATAATTTTTAGAATATGTTACACTTTCTAGTGGAAATAGTTCTCAATGAGAATATTCTTTTAATTGGGGGAAAAATACTTCTGTGATTTTTAAAACAAGTTTCCACTTGACAAGTTAAAAAAGTGTTATGACTTCTCAAGGCCTTATATGTACCTTAATACATAAGTGTGCTTTTATCCTAAACAATAACTGTTTCTGCCAAGTCTGCATTTGCATTAAACCACACAGCTGATAACTGTGACACAAATACCAGAGAAAAATAACACCATTTTTGTACCCTCCACCATCAAGAACAATGTTGTGTTGTGTTTTGTTTTTTAAGTTGAAGAATAAAAAAACCCCAAACCTTTAAGGATAAACGCATCACCAACGTGCAATGGGATCTGGTGCAGAGTTAGAACAGTTAAGAGGTCTGTATGGAAAAGCATTTCAAATCATCAGCTTCTTTTTACCTGGTAACTACAGATGCTAAACAAAGTTTCACTCGGTGTTTTGGGTTAGTTATACCCATCGGTTTTGTGAAAGGACCGATGACATTAATAATGAACAGTCAGTGCATCCTGGTAATAAGTAGCGCGCAACACTTCACAGAAAAGACAATACTAGCCCTACAGCAAAATTGTCCGTTGTTCCTGGGCGATACAGGAGCCTGCTCTGCTTCCAGAAGGGTACTTCGCAGCCCACACTCCAATGGCCGTTTGCAATTCTTACCCGTGTCGTTCCTGTAATGAATTAGGCCATATTTTTTTCGCTGATACAGTGGTTATGATCGTCTATGGCTGTCAGTGCAGGTACAAAGAGAGTGCAGGGTTGAAAAAAGCAGGATCTCGAGCAGTTTTAAATTGTAGTTTTAAAGTTGTAACTTAGCTGGTAAGAAAAGTCTCCTCCCTTGACGACAGTGCAGATTCTCTTCCACCTCTACACCAGAAAAAGTTATACTTGACACGATCGTTCCTCCACAGTAGACAACGCTGGGTAGTGGTAGTTGGCATTAGGTCAGCTCTAATAGTTTATTCTCCAAGCTCACATATTAAAAGAAAATCTACTAAGACGTCCTGATGAGTGGGGACCTTTCATCTTCAGTACTCTGAAAGAAAAAAAATCGCAACACAGCAAAGTTAAATGTGGCACATGAGAGAGCTTCCACGGTGGGGAAGCTGGATTGCTGAGACTCCGAACAGGAAAGGAAAAAGCTCTTGCCTCCTACTTCTACATACAAATTCCTGTAAGAGAACGAGCACTGCACTATAAAAGCGCCAGCGGGTGGATGGCAGCTTGGGCAGGGACCCCGGGTTCATTGTAGCACGTTACAGATGATGGAAGGCCGTAGGTATCACAAGGAGAGCTATAGCTAGCTGACTTACTTTTGTGTGCAGGAAAAGCAACAAAAGCAATGTAGATAAAACATGGAATGTAGGTGTCCCTTTGTCATTTTAATCCCTGTGCAGTGTTCAAGAACATCCAAGAGAGCTGGTATGAAGGTATACATGTAGGGTGGGGCAGGAATGTCTGGGACACGGGCCTCAGGCAACGGGACACTTTTGACTCCCTAGTTGAGCCTGCCAATAACCCAGGCAGGCTCAGAAGCTCAAAAGTACCAGTCTCTCTTGTAAAGGAACCTGGAGTACAGACCTGAGAGCATGTGCTCCTGAAACGATGTGTGGGTACCCAGAAAGAAAATCAAGAATGAAGCCAAGAGAGCCAAAGATCAGCTGCTCAAAGCCACTGCTCGAGGAAAGGAGGCTGCCGACATCACCGCCAAAGTGCTGCCACTGCTGCCACTACCATCCCACCCCTAGTCCCAGTGCAGATGTGATGGTTGTGGGACCCGCTGACCCAGATGGGTCCCCACAACTAAGACAAAGCACAGGCAACGGTGTGGCTGCGTGCTCTGGAGCGGGACATGAGACCGCTTTCTCACACAGTTAGAAGGTCTTTAGGAAACATCACACAAGCAAGACCACACTAAGACCACAGCAACTGCAAGGGGAAAACAGCCTACTAGAGTACCCGTTCTATTCCTCTAACCAAAGGATCCATAGTTTGTCTTGTCTGACCAGGACTGCCTTGCCTGTTGGGGTGAAATTTTGGCACCAGCTTTCAACGTGACTAGTAACCTTAATGCCATCATGTCATTCTGTGACAGAACTTTTCATAAATAGACATAGAAACTAGTACTGTCTGGATAAAACTCTGTCATGCTGTTTTCTATAAAATTTATCTGTTCTTTGGTCATAAATTTGCATTATGAGTCTGAAAAATAATCAACTGGCATAACACAAATGTTTCTACCAAGAACACTGTCAGATTGTCACTGACTAAATCTGTCCATCAAATATGGTGGACTTTTGCATCTTATCCTTTAGGGTCCTCTAGACAGGCTGGTTGGTGGTTGGTTTTTTTTGGGGTGTTTTTTGTTTTTTTTTTTTAACTACTGTTCGCAAGGGAATTAGGTATGAAAGATACGACCTGCCTTACCATGTTTCTTATATTAGCTCCATTCCTTTGTTTCGGTGCATTTATTCTGAGTCTATTAAAACTTCCCCTCCCTAGAACAGTCATTTTAAACAAAAACAACATTAACAATGTTTGTGTGCAGAAAGACACTGAACAGGTGAAATCAACAACAAGAATACAAAAATATAGGCAGATGTATGGTAAGCAAGGTCAAATTCAAAAGCTACTTACTTCTTCACTTATTCCCCGGGACCTGCACACAAGCACAATAAAAACAATCCCAAAAACAATTCCTAGAGCCATAATTACAAAAGGGATTCCAGTTACAACACTGGCTTCCAGCAGGACGTGCTTGAGTTTGCTGGCAGATACTTCATCAATCAGAACACTCTGGAGCAGAGAGAGATGAAGAGGAAAAAAAAAATTATTTCTGTTCTTCCTATATATTAGGCTGCTTTACTTTTGTGAAGGGTAAAGAAACAACACTCCCACAACTCTCCACCGCTACTCATGGCTTGTTGATATACATTCCCTCTAAGAATTCTTAGCTCTACTCACATGGCCAGAGTGATCATCGAGTCTGCATTTCAAAGGAAAATACTTATTTTTAACTCTCAGTTTAGACATGGAATAATACAGGCCTGGAATAATGGTGTATGTCATCAAAACTAGTCCCCTAGAGTCCTCCCCAAACCCAACAAGTTCAGTGATCGAACTACAGCCCAGGAATATTCACAAAAGACCACTTAAAAAAAAAAAAAGATGTGATCTTGTGAACTCTCGTCTCTGCATCTGAGCAGCCCCTTTTCCTCATGGCCAATACCTTTAAAATAAAAGGACTGTCTGACAGTGTTTTGCAGGGCTGACCTTAAGGCTATGGACAGCAAGCACCAGGAGAATGTTTGTTAAGAAACAGAAACAGCTTCTCACCTATCACTGCACAAAACAACATGAAAAACATTGTTTTCTTTTCTGGTTAGCTCAAAGACAGTATTTCTGCAAGCATAAACATACCACAATGCTGCAAAGAAATAACAAAAACATCTACCTCATTTATATACATCACTGGGAAAAGGAGCGTTCGGATGTTGCCTGTTTCACTGTGTAAAAAAAAAAAAAAAACAAACAATTAAAAATTACAGTTTTGCAACTTTTCAACTTGAGGATTTTGAAGACAGATTATAATAGAACAATGAACGAGGAAACTGTCCCTGAAGAACCTCTGGGCTGTTCTCTTTATTGTCAATTTTCACCTCCCTACTGGCATAGAACAATCTCAATCCCAAAGGTGAATAATAAATTCTGTTTTGGGAGCGATGGCATATTTTGGGACGCGGTGGGGAGAGAAAGAGAAGGATCCATAAGAAGCCCATTAATAACCAACTGAATGACATATCTGTGCCGGTCAGCAGG
>NW_010527122.1:5057-16660 GCF_000687285.1 Phaethon lepturus
CAGGAATGCTAAGCTAAGCTGATGTTGAAGGTTACTCATATTTGTAAAACACAGAAACTATTGTCCAAGCAACATGCAAATAGCAGGAAAAAAACCCCAACGTTTGGCACACATGAAGTAACAGCTTACTTGTAAGTTGCGTTAATGCAACAGCTCCTGGGCACTAGAAAACAAGGTGGTAGTATTCTGAAGAAACATCACTGACTCTCCCAAAAAGATAAAATACTTCTTTTTTACTTATAGTATGTAGTAAAGCTGTGCCAATAAACATCAGCTCAAAGCTGAGTAGGAAGAATAGCTATCTCACAGCATTGGTGATGAGTAAATCAACATGTCAGACACAAGATGAAGGGAACAGTATTTCTGCACAGCTGAGCTGCGGTCTGGGGATATCCCCCTCAAACTGGAGCACCCAGGAAACCGGGCAGAATTCCCTCGTAACAAAGAAGAAAAGGGGCATTTTACTCACACCTTACCTGGGATTGTACACTACTCCCATTTGCGGCGTTGTACTGACGGCCAAAGTTGAAATACTAAGGTTTCTCTTTATCACAGCAATGCAGTCACAGGCAAGACACTTCCCTCCCGCTGGTCAAATGAGCCTGCCCTGCTGAGCTACAGGCAGGACCTGCCTGCTGTTGTGAGACATACTGCCTGGTCTACTTCTTGTGCTCATCGGGGAAAGGCACAGGCAGCCCTGTCTGGCATCATGCCTTCTCATTTCGTTTTCCTGTGACCACTGCTGAGAAATGACGGGTAACTACAAAATTTTTGACTCCTAAAAGCTGTGGAGAGTAGGATGGCATGTCCTCACTGCAGTGAGTAGCCACTCTCGTGAGTTCTAGCTGCACTCCACCGTGGCAGACCTCCTCTTTGAGCAAACAAACTAGTGTGGTAAGACCGATGACATCACAAGCACCATGTGGAACCTGTCCATAACATCTTGCTTTTCTTGACTACTGTCTTTAATCTGCAGATGAAACTGCAAAATCTACTTGATGTGTGAGAATAGAGGATACTGCCACTTGTTAATTGAGATTTGACTGGATTCGTCTCTCTCTTACTTGCTCTCTCTGCCCAATATTCCATCTGAACACTGCAGACAAATTAATTTTGAATATCAAACCTGATCTGAGATATCCACCCAGCAGCAGAGAACACTTACAAAAATTCAGGCAATTTTCTGACGTGAACATTGATTTGCATCCGCTTGGCTGCTTGCAGGACAAGCCCCGTCAGCTGGGGAATAAAAGAAATCAGTGTCAAAAAAAAAAAGTAAACATGAAATAATAGGAGCTGGGAGAATACCACCTCATATTTACACTGGTGTGGACCTGACAAGGAAAGACAAGACCCACTTAGTGGGTCTTATTTATTTTCCTTCACCAAGATACTCCTGTAACTCATATGCCTACATTCCAGTCTGCCTCTTAATTAAGGAGATGTGAAGAGGCTGCAACAGAGATAAGGGTGCCAGCGTGCTGTGCAAACTTACACCTGCTCTACAGGGAGATCCTCCTTCTTCCCGATCCAGCTGTAGTTTTGGAAAAGGCCATCGCCTAACAGCTGCTTGTGTTGTTTTCTGAGAACTGTTGCAGGGACTCTGCAATCTCAGCCACAAACCTTTCTTTCTAAACGGTGAAAAACAGGTACTGGCCACAGTCAATGGGAGCATACAGCCCCAGAGATAGTGAAACACTTCTCACAGTAATGCCATCACAAAAATATTCCTGTGCACCAAGTAAGAGCTGCAATTGGGTGCACAGGCATATTTTCCTCATTCAAGCAGCAAAATTTAGTCTGCAGGGTGGGTGGGAGGGGGGAGGCGCAGAGCTCATTTGACGGTAGTACAAAAAAGCTGGGTAAGTAGGAGCAGGGTCACAGGAAAAACCTGGCACCAAACCAGATACCAAGCAGCGTCTGCACTACACCTTAAGAGAGGAACTACGCAACTTCCTCCTGCTTTAGCTACACAGCTTCGTGAGTCAAGAGTACTCTGTTTCTGTAAATGAGGCAGGTCATGATTTTGCTCTTTAAACTACCTTCGTATGTGTGGATGCAGAGATCAGTGCTGTACTGCTTTTAGCTGGGACAGAATTAATTTTCTTCATAGTAGCTGGTATCAGGCTGTGTTTTGGAATTGTGATGAACACAGTGTTGATAACACATGGATGTTTTAGTTACTGCTGAACAGTGCTTACACAACCTTAAGACCTTTTCTGTTTCTCACACTGCCCTGCCAGGGAGTAGGCAAGGAGCTGGGAGGGGACACAGCCAGGACAACTGACCCAAACTGACCAAAAGGATATCCCACACCATATGATGTCATGCTCAGTGAGGAAAAACAGGGGGGGAAGCTTGCCAGGGCTGCTGTTGCTTGAGGACTGGCTGGCCATTGCTTGGCTGATGGTGACCAAGCAGGATTTTTTTTGCATCACTTGTTTTCCTTTGATTTGTTTCAATTTTTTACTTTAAAAAACCAAACCAAACCAAAACCTTACTAAAGTGTCTTTATCTGAGCCAAATTTTTCTCACTTTTACCCTTCTGATTATCTCCCCAGTCCTGCCCGGGGAGAGTGAGTGAGCGGCTGTGTGGTGCGCAGCTGCCTACCGGGGTTAAACCACAAATGTAAAACCATGGATCATCAGCTGCAAGCTCCCTTTATTTCTTACGCTTCATGGTGGGAATACCAACAACTGTAAACTTCCCTGAAAGACATAATCACCACACTCTGTATCTCTCCTCTCACAACTCCATGCTATTTAAATTGAGTCCAATATCCACTGATTCTTTATTGATTTGCTCTCTTGGTCCCCATCCTTGGCTTCTTCAGCTTGGGGAAAACACAGTCAGGATAATACCCAAATGGTTGGGATGGCAGGGTGAACAGGACAAGTAGCCTCATCTGCTTCTAAGGAATATTTTAACCCCTTCATCTCGTCGTTACCAGTTTGATGGCATCTCATCATGTGCACAGGCACAATGGGAAAAGTATTTTAATTCTTGCCATCCAGCAAAGTTAGCTCTATACAAGCAAATACAAATAGTTCAGTTCTATCACATAAACTAGTACAGCTTCCCTGAGGTCAATGGGACTATGTCGATACACACCATCCAAGAAGGTGACCTAAACCCATGTGCTTGGAGTCACCTCCTAACTCTTTAAAAAAGGCTGCACTTACAGGATTGATGTCCAGAAACGTCTCATGATATTCCTTGTTTGGGTGCATACCCTCTATGTCTTCTATAAACTTTTTATCTGCTTGGTAAAAATGTGGAGCGGATAGAAATATTGGAGCACCTGGAATGTGAAAACATAGAAAGTCACCACGTAAAAAAGGCAGAGCAGGATTCGAGGAAGTCTTTAAGGAACTCAAAACTCCTCCTACTGTGCCATTTACAGTAGAAGGAAAAATCCATTCTGGAGCTACAGAATAAACACTCGGCCTCCCTGTCTTCAGAACAAGCCAAACTTGCCCTTGTGCAGCATCAGCACGGCTTCACGTCTCAAGTTTGTGTACCGGTCTTTTGCACTGTTTTCATTCAACTACTCAAACGTGACAGCTACTGGAGAAGAGCAGAGGATAAATGCACAAACTGTTCAGTATGGATCCTGGTACTTCCTTCTAACATCGCTGGAGCAGACAGCATCTCACAGGAACTTCCCCTTAGTTCACTACTGCAATTTTACAACCAACTGATTACTTGTCGATGACTGGTTTCACTGAGCAGAGTCATATCCCTATAGGTCTCATCAAACTGTCCTCATATATTTCAGATAGAAAGCAGAAATATGTTCCCTGGCGATGTCCGTCCAGCCCGCTTCCACTGCTCAGTAACATACCTTGCTTGCAGATGCTGACGTTGAGGACACCTGTGCCAGGGCAGTTTCCTGGCGGCACGCAGAATCCAGCATTGTCCGGGTTAACCGTTGTGTTGGCAAACACCATAGCAGAGGGCACATAGCGGTAGGTTGGGATGCCTGAAACAGTTCCTGAGCTGTCGTACACCAGGTAAAAAGATCTGCAAGGAAGAAAAGCCAGCCTCAGATTTGTTAGTCTTGAGCACACACTGGCACCTGCTACAGATGTCTCTTTCTGATGCCTGTGTATCTACTTAAGTTTGCTGTAAGCTACAGGCTTGGTGAAGCCCATTCCAAACATGTTCTATATACAGTTTAGTAGGTTTTTGATCAGCAAATACACCTCTCATCATTCTGCTGCTGCACAAAGTAGACGATCCTGCGCCAGCTGTGCTGCTCCAGGGACACTGATGCCTGCCTTCAGCATTTCAGGGTCTCGCTCTGGTCCCCATGTTGCTATTGAGTGTTGTGCAAGATACAGCTGGTACGTGCTACTGAGAGGAGCATGGAAAGGAACACAGTTGTGGAAGACAGAACAATTTGGCAGGTCCTGAACTGAGCTAACAGACAACTTGTATTGATTTAAATAAAGAATTTCAGATTGGTTTTGTTCTTCAAAGACAGGGAAATGGGCAAGGGAGGAGACAAGGTGGAACATAAAGAAGGAAACACCAAGATTTTCTGCATCTTCTTGCATTTCAAACAGCGTTATGTCAGGTCCTGAATCTCTGAAGAGGGCAGTCTGGGTTCTCTCAAAAAGCAGGGCACAGAGGAAGATTTTGGAGGAAAGAAGCTTCAGGCAAGGTTCATGTAAATCCTTCCATCCCCCTCATTACTAGCCTGGCAAAGCACTCTAGTCTGTCTTTCCAGTCATCTTCAAATTTTCACTTTGTGTTGATTTTGCAATACTACATCCTTAACTTGATGCAGATAGAGTGTTTTTTGGTGTAACTCTCTCATCCTTATACCATGAATAAATGCAGAACACTCATGGCGTTAAAAAAATAAAATCACAGGAGGAAGAACACCAGCCTAACCTGAAACCTCAAAAGGAATGGACATGAATGCTCTGCTTTAAAGCCTGAGCGACATTTTCGTCTCCTTACCTGCAGAAATCAGAAGAAAAGATATAAATGTTCTCATCTTTGCTAATCAGTGGGTGAAAGGATGTCCCATCTGTTCCATTGATCATGTTACATGTCTCTGTTGTCCACCAGCTCAATGACCTGAAGAAAACGAAGCAAACAGCGTAAGGGTGGTTAGGCGATGCCAGCTCATGGTCTAAGCAAACGAGAATCAGACCCGTTCAGCTCTAAGGCCTCTTGCCTCAGCTCCGCTAACATAAAAGGTGATTAAAATGAATCTATACTCTCTTTGAACTGGCGCCAGGCAAGCAAGAATACGTCTGCAAGAGTTCCTCCCACGTATGTAATTCCTGGCAGATGTTTTGTTTAATGAGAGAGGGATGCTTTAGGTAGTTTATCTTTGGCTCCTTTGTAATACACGCAGGCCCCTGAAGAGGCGTTTATACCCAGGCAGAAACTGTCCCAGGCTTCGCTGTGGGTACAGAGCAGTAAGGAAGCGTGGCGTCTGGGAACACTGGCTGTGTAGATGCGGGAATACTGTCCCCACAGGTGGCTGGGGTGGGCGTCCTAGAGGAGGGAGTGGAGAAAGGGGAGCAGTCCGGGATTCAGAGGTGAGTATTCACAGCAGCCTGCTCTCCAAGGGCCGGGGCTGTTTTCCTCTCATAGTTGTATGACACATACCAAAATACTGGGGTGCTGGTCTGAAGCTACAGCTGCTAAGAGCTACTGCCATCCTCAGAATAAAAGGACCCCTTTTTTTTCTAATAAATGCTTATGTTCATCCAAAATGTGAAAAGGGGCAGATTTTGACATTGGCCACACCATGCTTAGAAACTTACTCTTTTCCTTTCCATTCCACAATCCTTGTGAAGTTAAGGTAGTTCGTTTCCCCACTTAAGAAAACATATTCTCCATCATCGGTTCCATTCATCTGCAAACAGATACATGCAGTTTTCATAACTCCGCTCATTCTGCAACACCTGGCTGGTAACTACAACAGGGTGGCAGGAGTTTAAGCTGTCAAATCCACCCTAGGAGAGATGGACCTCCCCTGAGGTAACTGCAATTCATTAAACTCCACCTTGAATATAAATGAGGTGGAAGTGACTGGGCTAGATTCTTACACCCCCCAAGTGAAGGAAATGTAACATTAGATTAGCCCTTTTTTCCTTTTAAATTTGCCACTGAAAAAACAGCCCTTAGCAAAAAAATAAACCCACAGAAAATAGTCTGAGCACTGCAGACGATCTCCAAGAAACAAGGAGTCCCCACAGCCCAAAATGAGGTGCAACCAGAAACACTGGGGAGGCCAGTAATGGCTCCAACACAGAAATAACATGCAATTTCAATCCATTACTAAGGAAATAGGTCAGGAAATTTTGCTAGTAGTACACATAACCGGCCCCACAAAGCCCACGTTACTCAAGCGAGCACAAGCAATAGTGGAGCAGTTTACATCCACCCTTGGAAAGCCAATCCACACCCGATAAACAGAAGTTGGACAAAACGCTCGCAACTGCGCTACCAGCCAGTGCCTAGATACAGCCAGACTGAAGAGGGAACATCCTTTTGCTACCCCTGCAGCCCACCTCCTGGCCTGAGGCAAGGCACATCCTCCTCAACTGGCTGGTGACGACACTCCAAACTCTGTAGCAATGACATCATTCTCCATCTAAAGCATCAGAAAGTCTTGCATACCAGTTACCTTATTAAAGAAGCCAAATACTGGATCGATCTCAGGACGCAAAAGATGAATGGTTGACAGGAGCCTGTCTTTGTAGCCCCACAGTAATTCATGAACAGTGTGAACTGTAAACAGGGATTCTTGGTACAGCAGCAGCAGCACCTCTGTGGCAAACTGAAGAGGGGTTGACCTGGTCCACTCCATCGCAGTCTGCCAGGGGATCGGAATAAGGGAGCAACGGTCAGATTTATTGTAGGATAAATAATAGCAGCTGCATACAAACACAGACACATTTCAGCATCGCAACATTTCAACCATATTTTCAGTTTCGTTATTTCCACTTGCGGCAAGTAACATGCTGGCTAACAGGTTCTTCGGCTTTTCTCCCACAGGGATGTGCTCTTGCAGGTTCCCGTTCAGCCTGGCACTGGCACCCAGCTAGCTCAGTTCCATGCCACTAACTGCCATCGTCTTAAGAACGGATTTTAAGTGAAATGTGCAAAACAGCTTTCTAAACAGCCTGAATTTCTCAAGTATACTACAGCTGGCGACGTGCTTTGAATTTCACCCTTAGGAAGTTATGGTTTACATGTTTTAAAAGCCATTTTTTAAAAGATAGCCATTTCTCCAAAATGCAAACAATACCAAAATTTGTTTCCTTTCTAGGTGACAACTGATTTTACAACACATCTTTAAAAAAGCAGAAACAAAAGAAGGGACTATTCCTTGGGAGAAACAACCTGTAGTTCTTCTAGTACTGCCTGTTACAGTACATCACAGTAAAAAATCTGAACAAGAGGTAATACTTGCCACTACACAAATGCCTGGGAGTAACTGTACATACAGTGACTGTATCGTTTGCAGCTGTTAGTAAGCTGAGTCCCATCTACTACTATACACAGTGCATTTATGTATTCATTCATAAAACCAGGCAAGACATTTTTGGAAATGCTGGGGAAAAAGTAGAAAATAACGTACCCTGTAATTGAAGTCAATTAAACAGGTACAGGGAGTAAAGGCTTAGTTACACAACCAACAAGTCTTTTAGTACCGTCTAATTTCCTTTGGAAGGTACGACAGCTTTAGATCTGCTTGTTCTCATACTATCCATGTACGAGACCAAAAATTATGGTCCGCCTCTGATTACCAAAAGGACACTTTTTTTAAAGCGTACTTTCACCTAACACAGTTTGGGTGTGCATGTTTTAACTTCAAGTTTATTCTGAGAGCACCTTTTCATTCAGCTGTATCTGAAACTCCTCTGCTATATATATATATTTTTTTTCCCCCAGCTTGAGAGGCAGACTTGGAGGCAATTTTTGCAATTTTGACAGAAACCACCCCAGGTATTTCAAGCTTTCTCATTCAAGTGTCAGAGTTCTTCCTATGCATTTGACATCACTCACTCTAGTTTCACTTACTCATGGAAACCCAACAAGCCCGATTTCTGCTCATCTCAGAAGTGTGTGTCAGCACTCAGCGCAAGAGTGAGGCACTAACGCTTAAGAGGCGTACAGTGAGGGAGGAACAGAACAAAAAACCCCACAACAATCCAAACCAAAAAGGAATGCAGTGCCTGCCCCAGACGTAAGCTGCCTCTCTCGTTCTTCAATCACCTTTATCTACCACAAAGGGAGAGACAGTACGAAGCAACAAGTTGCTAGTTATCAAGTGTGTTGGGATGATTTCCAAACAGAAATGAAGGAGAACTCACCACTGCAGGAATATTAACCGTTCTAATCCGGTCCACTTCAGGGTCTCCAACCGACTTCTGAGGGTCAAATACATATGTCTTTGGATTCAGAGCAGATACTTTGGTACCGTTGTCCAAAAACTGAATATGCACTCTTGGCCTGTATTCTCTGAAACGCAAGACAGTTTATTCTCTAATCAAGTTAAACAAGTGCACATAATATTTACTGCAATCAACTTATGGCTATTCTATTGCTTTAAGAACTTAAAGGGTGGGATTTCCAGTTCATTAGGAGTAGACTCATTTTTTGCTACTGCTGCTCTCAGCAACAGAACTCCTCTTTGTGTCGGCTAATCCAACCTCACAGTGTGTTTCCAAAAATGCCACCCCACACGTTAATTGCACTTTATATTTTTGCCTCTTCTTTAAAAACCTCCAAGGACAGAGAACAACTTCAGACAGTACAGAAGGATTTAGAGGCACTATATATAGGACTGCCCTTGAAGTACAATTTGAAAACAAAACTTCTGCCTCTTTGCTGTAGGCAAAATTCACTCCCAGGCAGAACAAGATGTAGGCTCCATGTAAGTCTCCTTAACCTGACCAAAGAACCTAGCAGAATCTTTCTGCTGGCTTCAAACTACTTTGCACTAGGACTTCTGGGCTTGCATGTGACACGACCACAGAACAAGCCTCATTTTATCTCTTCTCCTTTAGTTCTCAGGCAGGGATCCTGGACATGACAGAAATTCAACTGAATTTTTGCTGTGAACTGCTCACGGCCTGGGAGGTTGCTTCTGTAACTGTCTAAGCACTCAGACAAGCAGCACAAAACTCAGGAATGCTGACAAACAAGTGCAATTGGCAAAAAACATCAGATGCTACCTGCTGGCCTTATGAGGAAGTCAGATCTTAATTACCCTAAAACACATGTCACAGCCATAATTCAGTCCATTGCCGCTACCATTTTACAAACAAGAAACATACAACTCTGCAGAACTGGCTGGCTCAGGCTCAAAATGAGCTATACATGTGTCTTCCACAAACCCGAAAAGGGAAATGGCAGGTTGCTCACAGCGTGATCCTTTTGGTGTACGCATGAAGTGAAATGCACTGTATTTCCTAACTCTACATTCACTCCAGAGTTTGTTGACTTTTACACTGCTTTGCTTTCTGTGGAAATTTCAAGGCCCAGGATGTGAAGGGGAGTTATTCTGCAAGACCCTACGCTGTAATGTTTTTCATTCATTTCAGATCCTAGATCCTATCCTGGCTGCACGAGATCCATCCATGTGGCTTCACCACAGGCTGTATTACTCTGGTTCAGTCTTTCAAATTTATATCAAACTGGAAAGGCCTGTGAAACTATTCTTGTTAGAAACTGACCATTTCCCATCTTCCTTACACAAACAGCGTATCTACCACTTTTCAGCATCCCTGCCACCTAGGAACAATTTGGTCTGGCAACACTTCCAGCTTGATTTGGCAAAGAGCCTCTTGTACAGCAATCCACTTTATACCCTAGGGCTTGAACTGAGGGAATGGGAACAGGTAACTGTGAAGCGCCTTCCCTAAAATAGGCCAGAGTTAACCTGAGAAGCCTCTCCAACTCTAAAAGGGCCAGAGAGGAAAATAGTACTCCCTGGTTAGGGATACGAGTAGGAGGATCTCAGATATTAAAGACAAAAAGCTGTAAATGTGTGCAAGACCAGACAATATTCAAGTGTTCTTCAGGACTCTGCAAGCTTGGGCAGATAAGCAGCTTGCACTTTATAATTAATTATTTTATATGCTACAAATTCAAATTCCAGGATTTAAAAACACAAGAACTACTAAATTTTTGTTACAGAATCTACCTCTGCGCTAACTGTGTTTACAACGTAGGTTGGTCAAAACTATGAATTGCAGGAAGAATGTGCAGGAAGAGATTCTATTTAGCCGTCCCATCTCCTCTCTGTCACTCATTAAGTTTCTTTCCTGTGCTTGTCTGGGGCAGTTCACTTCCAGCCTTTTTCCGCAATACCCTGTTTTATAAAAACACTGAGCCATGCACTTCATGTTAGGACATTTTAGGTGTTCTGCCACATGCTAAACCTACATGAGCCTTTAATGCTTTGCTAGATGGGGCCAGTGAGACAAACTTGGTATTTATCCTCTTGGCTTGAGCCTGCAGTATGTCTGCAACATCCCTCCCTTCTCCCTCTCCTCCCACATGCCTCCTCTCTTCCCCCACCCACCGCTGACAGTCTGGTACAGTCGGCAGTGACAGCTAGGCACGGATTAAAGAGTCTGTTGGAAGAGAGCACTCCACTTTCCTGTTTCTTCTATCAGACAGAGCACAGCACAATCTAATCCTGTTCAGACATGTCAAAAATCAGGCTAACCAAACAAGCCAGAAGCAACTGAAACACGCAGCGCTGGAACGCGCAGCCTCTCTCCGTCGCGCCGCAATAAACAATTCAGGGAGAGCCTGCGTCGGCCGCCCCGCTCACAGCCAGCCTGTGGCGCGCGTCGCAGGGGAAGGCTCTCCCAGCAAGCCCCAAACCAGCAGCTCAGGACGGGCCTCCTGGTGTGTGTGACCAGAAGTGAGACCAACAATGAGAAATCAACCTTTTTGCCATGGTTCTCATACCTCCACGACTTCAAAGACTGTAACACCTCCTGCTACGCAGCTTCACAAACCGGGCTATGCGTGACACCCAGAAGATGCTCGGAGCTAAGGAAAGGGAAAAAAAAGAAGCTAGCAAAGGGGATTGAGTTCCAGGGTGCCACAGAGCATGGGCCTATGCGGTTTCATTAACCTAGAGCTAGCCCTATTTATCCTGACAGAGAGAATGCACTGCTGACTAGTTATCAGCATTACGCTACAGGGACCTGAAAAAAAGCTTGGGAACTTGAAAGCTTACGTATCTTTACTCCAGCTCTACTGGTTTATCCAATACAAGGTATTTTGCCAAAGTACCACATGTAGTTTGCCAAGGCTCAGCAGACACAGTACTGAAGTACAGAGGAGATTGGGGAAAAGATTGACGGCAGAGGGTGAAGCAAAGCTGAGGTGTGGGAGGAAAGAAACAGAAAGACAGGACATGCTGCAGAGACCAAGGACACCACAAAGGCTCTCCCTTTTATTCTATAGTATTTTTTTCAAATACTAACAACCAGATTCTGATCATTTTGCAGCTTAGGTAAAGACAACTCCTTCCGGCACTGAGCCAGCACCCAGTCTGAATGAGTGTGTGTGACCAGCAGTGAGACCAACAATGAGAAATCAACCTTTT
>NW_010527123.1:0-18899 GCF_000687285.1 Phaethon lepturus
TGGAGCACAAGTCTGATGAGGAGCGGCTGATTCATTCTTACAGTGTCCATCATCCATCCAAACCATCTTTGACTTTCTTGTTTAAACTTCCATAACTGTGATTTGAACAGAAGAGAACGAGGAATTGGGCTGTAACCAAATACTACTTTCAGAAAGCAAAACTAGTGATAAGTGCTTTCACCACTGATGCAGTAGGTTAAACAAATATCCACCTAAAGCAGCAGAGAGTTATGTAGACATTTGTGTCTATTTTTGTATGCAGCCTGATTCTGTTCCTGCTTCACCTTCACAGCAAGTTGTGATTTAAAATACTCAGCCTGAACATACCTTTCCCAATCCTCAGGTCAACCTTACCCCCGGGGATAAAGTTATCAGCTACACTGAAACCCAGAGACAGACTCAACAAAAATGTTTGGAGACCTTTATATTGAACATACAACGTTATTCACAATTATCATTTCCTCATCATGACGATGTTCCCTTAAAGTGGGGGATTATTATTAATTATCATTATGAATTACTGTTGGTGTTATTATTGGTCTTATTACTTTACTGTTGCTTACAAATCATTTACTATTTCTTCTACTTAAGTCAGTTAAAGATAACTATGTGATATATCCAATTCTCAGCTCAATATTAAAACCATTTTTAAGTAAACTTTCAGGCTTAACAATCACAGGCAAATGCTTGGAAATGGGAATTCTAAAAGCTTGAACAGGAAGTTATCACTCTTAAAAGAATTACATCTACATTTATCTAAAATTTATGATTTTTAATCCTAAAAAGCATGAAAATAGGTTAAGGAATACTACGCTTGTTAAAGAAAAAACAAACACACACACAAAAATAAAATCAGAGTGAGAAGCAAAGAAGTTATAATAAAACTGTTCATAGTAGTTCATCACCATATTAAATCCTCAGAAAATAAATTAAAAAATGGGAAGATAATATTCTCAGAAATGCTTCAGTGGCTGGACACTCTAAATGGTATATGACACAAAAGAACACAGGAGATATCTATGATTACAAGAATTAGACTTGTTTTAAATACACTTAGAACAAAAATGATCTTAATGCTTGCTTATTTCTTTTGATAGTTTCATGATTTTAAATCAACGGATTTCAGTAACTTGAATGTAAGTCCTACAGAAGAGTTGACCCAGAAACTCGTTGGTCTGTTAAGGTGGACTTTTCAGTAAGTTTGGGACCACTCACGATGTCTCAGAGTACTTGAAGAAAGCTAATGTTGTGCCGATATTTCAAACAAAGATAAAAGTAAGAGCCCCAGATAATTACAGGCCTGTCAACTTGACACTGATTCTAGGGGCAAAATAAATAAAAACGGAATGTCCAGCTCTGAACACAATTAATAAATCATTAAAGGTGGATGATATAATTAATGTCAATCAACCTTGTTTTATAGAAAAAATGTCCTGTGAAACTTCCTTGTTATCATCTTCTAATGAGATTACAGGTTTAGCTGATAAAGATAATAGCTTTGATATAATATAATTGGCTTCTCCAAGGCACTTGACTTAATAGCAGAAAACTTTCTGATTAACAAACTACACTGGTACAACATGAACATGGCACCCATTAATTTACAGGCTGACTGACCAGAATGGGGGCATTGACTCAAACAGGTCTGGTCTTGCAAGCCCTGTAGTAAGCAACATTTTATCAATGACCAAAAGCTGTGTGTGAAGATACTGAAAGTAAGCAAATAAGCTGACATAAATTGGCAAAAAAAAAAAAAAAATTAAAGAGATGGACTAGCAAAGTCAGTAATAATTGGGAAGTGAAGAATTAGAAAGAAAATGTTCAAAATATAAGATGACAGGTATTGAAAAAGTAATGCTGTCTCTGTGAATGAATGGAGAACAACAGAAAACAAAGGGAAAAGCTGAGTAAGGTCTGAGATATGCACTTTAGGTTAGCCTAAACACAGCCCCACAGAATGGCTCATGAAATGAAGATACAGAAATGGCAGCTACTTCACCTTACTCATAGGGAAATCCGAAATAGTTAATGCACACAAGTCACTGGTGTTGGATACGTTCCATCACCTTATGAAGTAACTGGCATATGAAATCATAGGTATAAGTAGTTTACACTGGGATCATCATTACTGCAACATGTATGTGAATGATCTGGGCTTTACGGCCTGTCCTTGAGCTTTGGATGTGAAAACTTCAGGTTGCTTGCTCCACTTTGTTGCGGTGAAGAACTCTTACATAAGATCACATCGAACTGTCAAATTATCCATCCTGCACATGAGATATGCAGAAATGGATCCCATTTCATACTCCTACTACAACTGGAAGGCTTGTTTCTTTGACCACAGGGTGGGACGATAAGGCACACCAGAAAAAATGTAGTTGCAACTGTAGCTGGCGGAAGTGTCTGGTGAGATGTGCAAAAAAGGTCAGGAGGGACTAAAGACAGCATATGCAGAAAATAGGCAGAGCTTCCTGAAACACACCTTCATCCAACTGTAAAGATTATCCAGAATTTGAAGGGTTTGCTCATCTGTCCAGATTTGACACATATCTGCCAGCCTGAGCAGTGCTTGTGAGCAATAGTTTCTCCACTCTGGATATCTCAAGTATTTCTTCAGCGCAGACACAGGTCAAGCCGTTGGCGCGTAGGCAGCAACCGAGCAACTTCCTACGAGCTGGGCTTTCTGCGCCTTCACTCTCTCTGATGATAGATGTCCCATCAAATGGCCTCACTGCAGATAGGTGACCTTCTGCAAGGGCTATCTAAAGCTGATGTTCTTCCAGGGCGTGTTGGCACCACAACGCATGTATGACACAGTGAAAAAAAAAAACAAACCCAAACATATATGATAATCCTATGTATAAGAAACAACCTATACTGCTAATAAAGTCATCACTAATTACATACTTTCCTGAAGAAGTGTGATGTCTAGCTGCCTAGATTGCAATGCAATTCTGTTAGTGCAATGAATGGTTCAGCTGATTCATAATCCTTCATCAAGTCTATCTCTGGAGAGGATAAAAACTTACCGTGCAAAAATAGGGGAAAAAAACCGGGGGAGAACAGGGAGAGAGGTGTGTTTTTTCTACCCAGATTTTCACGTATTCTAGACTGCAACCTGGATCTAGTTTGCTGTTGAGTTTCAAAAGCATTTTCCATTGTTTTCATATTTCAGTTCTATTCCAGATGTTTTTCCTGACAATTTTTTGTTGTGTTTTTTTCTTTTTCCATAGCAAAACATATTCAATTCTTTCCTAGAATAGTGGGTGTTTCCTCCCTTCTAGCCTTTCCTTTCTTTACAACACTCTGCAACAGCTGTTGTATATAACAGCAAGGAAACCTCTGACATTAGATCCCCGCCCTTCCATGAGAAATAAACTTTACTAAATATCTTCAGAATCAATCACAGAAGCAATCACAGAATAATGAAGGTTGGAAAGGACCTCTAAGATCATCAAGTCCAACCATCAACCCAACACTATCATGCCCACTAAACCATGTCCTGAAGCGCCACATCTACACTTTTTTTTGAACACTTCTAGTGATGGTGACTTCACTACCACCCTGGGCAGCCTGTTCCAATGTTTGACCACTCTCTCAGTAAAAAAATTTTTCCTAATATCTGGTCTAAACCTCCCCTGGAGCAACTTGAGGCCATTTTCTCCCTACCTTGCTGTGACCATCTCCAATATCAGCTCTGTGTTTCCTGAATCAAAAACTTCTTAGTCTCTAGCTACCCAGCTATTTTGAAAACTCTGGTATATTGTCACCAGAAAGTATGAAGAGTTTTTATTCATGATCCATACACAGATGGATAGCCACCTTTCTGAGTTGTTCCTTCAGGTGTTCAGACTGCGCTCTGCAAAGAAGCCTGTAAAAGCAGCCTGTAAACAAGGAGACATCACATGGGTTGCCTCTTACAAGTGGTGCTGCCAAATGAACAGAAGAGTTGAGAGACAGACAGCTGTGGAGTAGGAACCAACAGCCAGAAGTGAGAGATATCCAAGGAATAAGAAGTGAGACGTGTAGGATAGGATTCAGGTGCCTAAATATAGACGTCTAATGCCGCCCGAGAGTCCTAGCGCTCTCCAAATCCACTATGTGAGGCTGGCAGATACAAGACAGGGATCAATGACAGAACAGTCTCTTTAAGCACCAGGCGATACACCTGAGGGTGCCCAAAGTGATATGAAATCCTTATAGTTAGGCAACCGAACCATGTTTCCAGGGAGATTCATATACCTACATTTAGGTTTCTTAATGCAGATGTTCCCACGTTCTCTGGCTGTCTGAGCTAACAAAGATCAGACAATACAGTGTAGACTGTAATTTGCTCTAGACACCTGTATTGGCCAGGCCAGCCCCACTGACTGCAATGGCTCCACTGACTAGATTGACTAGAACTTTACTGAAACAGCCAGCTCACCTGCTGATGTCCACGTTACACCTAAATTTGGGTGTCTTAAATGTGTGAACCAAATCTATTCCCTAGAGGGTATGACCAGTTAAAAGAAACCAAGTGGCCTGGAAGGGGTAAACAACAAACAGACAGAGGCTGAGAGATGGGGATGGGGATGCAGATGGTGCAATGAACTTTTTGAATAACTTTTTCTGTGATCAGGGATGAAAAATTGCTCTTAATACATCAAGAGTATTCTCTCTTCAAGTAAGTTAAATAGCCGTGCAGGGATGCTATTTTACAGCAGGATGGGACTCAGCTCACAGTTAAAGAAGATGGGACCTACACAACAGAGGTACTGGAGAAGTTGGAAAAGATAGTCAATTGGTGTAACTCATTTGTGCCCTAATTGTTATTATAAGGCTGAGCATTAATCATCACTGACACATGGCCATTTCATGAAGTATAGTGATTTACCCTTTGGAAAGCCAAAATGGGGGTTCTTACTACTACTGAAAAGTGGGGGAATAAATGTATTAGAGCTCTTACCACAAGCAAGATTAGAAACATCAGAAATGTCTGGGGTTTCATCTCCAATCAAGCCATAAGCTAATGATGACCTCAAGCTTCTTGCCTCAAATGAGTCACATGGCTGACAAGCAGCCATCATGAGATATGCAAAAAAAGAATGTCACAAATTGAGACTAAAAAGAGAAATCCTGTCTGTATTATTACTTGGCAAGTTCTACTATAAAAACCAAAAATAACCTGCTAGCAAAGAGCAGCTGCGTACAGTGGAGTTCAGGATGAGTCCAACAGATCAATTTGTGCAAAATGAACTTCAGCTTTTTCTGCAGCCTTATCAGGAGCTGAGGGCTTTGTGCAGCAATGGAACAGGGCATTTTCGGTGTATATCATCTGTGCTTTAATGCTAATGGGTTACAATTAATGGAACCACCCTAGCCGAGAAATGAAAAAACCCTCTGAGATGTTGAGCTCAATATTTTTCTTATTCTGACCCAGGTGTGCTAATGATATTTAGCAAATCACTTAATTTTTCTGAACCTCAAACTCTCCTTCCATAAACTGGAAAAATAGCTGTTTTTTTTTTCAGCATGGCAACACAGGGAGGTAGAAATAAATGATGTTTCTAAAATGTTATTGCAAATATCACCATCAAAGAAGAGATTTTGAAAGTTTAAGTGGAAGAGAGAAGCTCCTTATCTGGGAGCTAAGACTACCGCAGAAGAAGAAACCAGAAAGTCTCCTGGGTTCCAACAACACTGAAGGGCTGGGAGTGCCCAGAGAAATTACTGTGGGGATAGATCCACCCATTTTACTTCTGGGTTGTCTGAGGGCTCTGACAGAGTCCTTGCAGCCCTTTACAGAGTTTTAATTATCTCACATCTCCCAGTGGTTCCATTGATCATCATTCACACTGGATTGTGATCATACATTGAAGAAGAAAGTGATGACAAACCCTCCAGGAACAAAGATGTCCCAAGAATTCTGATCTCCCAGCTCACACTGTATTTTGTCATCCCCATTTCCCTGCAAGTTATTGTTTTAGTAAAATTAATTATGTTCTTGTTGATGTTTCATAATCTCCAATGTTACACTGATATTTTTTCCCCCTTGTTGTACATGTCTCATGTCACTGAGTTCCTACATACTTAAAGTCATGTTTCACCACCTGACTTTTTTTCCTGCAGATAAGATGCCAAGTGCTCTGAAAGGCAACAAAGTCCAAGTAAGATTTGTTTCTAGACCTTATCATTGTTCTCTAGCAGTTTAAGTGAACAAAACACTGAGGCTGTTCCAGAAAGCCTGTCTTTGGCCCAGGCCACTGAATTAGAAGCAATGGCATGTGACCAAAGATTGCTGTGCTGAAAACAGGGCATGGAGAAGTTACACAACAGGGAGGACCTGGGGATTTGGTTCACGTGATGTCAACCTCAGATCCTGCTCAGGCAATGCTGAATGCTGATGTCCACATCTATTAAATCTGTTTACTAAACTGTCTCATTATCTATTTTGTGTCAGGATTTCTTTAGGGTGTGGTAGAATTGGACAGATGGGCTTCAAAACCTTCCTTCGGGCATGGAACAGTCAGGATTGGACAGATGGGCTCCAAGAAGTTACCTTTAGGCTTCAAACACATGGGAAGAGAAAGAGGAAGGGAAAAAAGCATGCACTCCCCGTTTTACAGGCAAGCACAGAAGCTATAAGTATAAGCTCAGTATAAGCTGAGGGAAACTTGCAGAGTCTCTACCCACCTATCACCTCGCGGCTGAACGAGAGCAAGGATACCGCTCCAGAAGATGCCGGACTACGATTAAACAGCTGCAAATACCTGTTTCACTTTTAATACCATTACTACCCACAGATGTGCTGGAGGGGAGCAAAGTGCCTCAATGTTTTTTAATAAGTGTTTTTAGCAATGAACACATGCTTTTTCTCAAAACCAATATGAACCCACATTTAAACTACAAAAGAGTGTAAGTAAGAAATGACTGAGACTCTTTTAGGTATATATATATATATTAACCTTCCAGATCAGGCTTTCAAACCCCTTTTTCCAAAGAAAAACACAAGGCAGTGAAATAACTCTTTTGGCCAGTACTGTATTAACTAAACAGTCCCTTGAGATTAACAACAAACAAATATTGGAGCAGACTTCCTCAGGAGGTGATTACACAAACAAATTCTCTTTTTAAAGTTCATGAAACCAATCTTGAGAAAGGTCAAGCAGTGATCAACAATGTGATCCCAGCGTCCTAAGGATTCCTGTAAGTAAATACAAGGCCTGGCTTTAGGAACCTTGATATTTAAAGGGAATTATGTGAGTAATTACTTCTGTGTGGAAAAACACTGATCCTGTCCGTTGCAAATAATGTGGAACAGCCGCAGTGACATTGGGAACTCAGAAACCACTAGAAGTAGGGACGAGGTGGTACCTCCCTGAAGTCCTGGTGCTCATCCGTACAGCGGGGTGAGAGGAACAAACGTGCTGAGTCCAGTTTCATGCCACAGCAGGATTTCCAGGCACTCTGGGAATTCTCTGTGTCTCATTTATGTTGGCTTTAAATACTTCTGTGCCACCTAGAAAGTGCCTTCCTAATGCCCGCAGACACCAGGCACTGCCTGAACGCTAAGGCAGATCCTGCCCTGAGGAATTACTGTCTCACAAAGCAGCCCCACATGAAGTAGGGAGGATTTTTACACATGACGAAATCTCAAGTCACAATGAATTCAGGAGTTTTGCCATTGACATCAGTGGGGTGAGGATAGAAGTATTTGTAACATATTGCTATTAAGTGAACAGGTACTTAGCTGCAGCAGATAATCAATGTGCTTAACATGGATCCTGGATGTCCACACTGCAGACACACAGATAGCTATGTGGCATTAGGATGGCTGACGTGTTTATGGTAGCACAAAACCACCTTCTTTTGCTGTCGGTCAAGAGCAGAAATAAAGCCCCGGGCACCAGAAGACAGGCTGCTCACTTACCCACTTTCAGTGTACCCCCCATCACCACGATACAGGCTGCACTCAGGACATTGCTGGAGTTGCTGGGGAACTCAAGGGTCCCCAGGATGTAAAGACCTCTTAGAGGGGGAAGAGCCATGTCCACCAGGATGGTCCGGTCTGAGAAACAAAGCAGAGGACTGTTTAGAATGATGGCTGCCTACCAACTCTACTTGCCAAAAAGCGGTGCATGAAGGTGAAGAACATTAGCTTTGCTTGAGTTTTGCTTAATTTAGATTATTTTTGCTGAGAACTACTAGAGCAGGGCTTGTGTGTTTGTGCAGCATCCACAACCAGAGCCTCTACAGCTGAGGATCCTTGGTGTGGCTGTAATCTGATAAATGAATAATATCATGTTTATAATGATATTGCTGCATGCTTAAGTCTTATCAAATGTGAAGGGCAGCAAGTTAGAGTCATGTTAGTCTCACTAGGTGAACCTGTCTCTGTTTATGAAAATAAATATTGATCACCCAATGCAATGAACCAGGACTACATTAAGCTGTGTCCAGACAGCTTTTTTTTCCTCATGGCATTGAAGAGAACAAGATTGACAGAAGTGAAAAAATCCAACGGTGTCAAATAGGTTGCATGGCGCAGAGATCCTGCAAGTCCCCACCTTGTTAACAATGGTGATCAGAGTGGCAAGCTGAGGCCACGTTCCATAGCCCACCTCCAATGACTCCCTGCCACTGCTTTTGCCTCTCTGTAGTTTGGCTTTACTCTCTCTAGGCTTTTCTGTATAAAAGCCCACCTCTTCCTCACCAACCAAGAGCAAAGCTTTGCTTACATCAGCACAATCTGCAGGAAACCAGACTTCTTCAATTCTGTATTCACAGGACTACTCATTCCCTACTAAAAGTTAGTTGACAGTGACCAGGAGAAGCACCATTCCCACGGATCCTTATGGACAAAACAAGGAGCGTATTTTCAGATTGCAGAACAGAGTGGGGACTATCATTGACTGAGCACAATGTCGGCGTCACCGCTGCCTCCTAAAGCTGCAAGTCTACAGCCAGTGAACCTTTTAAATGCTACTTAAGCTTTCCAAGTAGGACATGAGGAAAGATGTAAATGGTGCATCATTTAGAGGTAGCCCACCGAACAGAGGTGAATTCCACCCTCAGGGCCCAGCTAATGCGCTTTGATGTCACTGGGAGCTTTTCAGCTGATTGCACTGGAAAACAGCTCAAGCCCTGAAATTGTAGTTTCCATCTCTTTTCATTACTGACAAGAGTAACAGTTTCTGGTATGGTACATCTCCGAGTCAGTGTATGTCCCTGGAAGAAAGGAAAGCAAAGTATTTCCTTAACAAAGGGTTCAATGAGAAGATCTAATTGTGACTTTCATAGAAATAGCTTGTAGAAAATAAGAATCTTCATCATAATGGCAGTTGCCGATTCCTACTCAGAGATTTGCTGTGACTTTTGTTGATCTCATAATCATTTACTGCGAGACACAGATAAACAAAACAGGAGAGATTAAGGAACACATACATTTTCCAATGGATTTTGACAGCAGTGAGAATGGACCACTTGAAAACAGTTTTGGTGTAGAACACAGGAAAAGCCATACAGTGTCTTGGGAAGTGGATCAGCTACTTCACAGTTTTGCTTTTGCCTATAGCCATTAGCAACTGCTTTGGATGAAGACACAAATGACCATGCAATAGGTAGCGCAGTGAAAGTCCTTTCTCCAATGTACATGTAATTAGGGGCTGACTCAAGCAATTTAGCACAAAAGTTTAAGAATTTTTCCAAGCTCTGTGTCATGGTTGAGCCCCAGCCGGCAACTAAGCCCCACGCAGCCGCTCGCTCACTCCCCCTCCCCCAGTGGGACGGGGGAGAGAATTGGGAAAAAAAACTCGTGCTTTGAGATAAAAACAGTTTAATAGGACAGCAAGAGAGAAGGAAACAACAATGATAACAACAATAATAAAACCAACAAAGGAATGTACAAGAACAAGTGATGCCCAATACAGCAATTGCTCACCACCTGGTGATTGACAGCCCGTCCCCGAGCAGCAATTCCCACCCCTCGGCCAACTCCAGTTTATGTACTGGGCATGACGTCATATGGTATGGAATATCCCTTTGGCCAGCCTGGGTCAGCTGTCCCGGCTGTGTCCCCTCCCAGCTCCCCGTGCACCCCCACCTGCTCGCTGGCAGCCCAGCACGAGAAGCTGGACTGACCTTGACTGCTCAGCAACAACCCAAAACATCAACACGTTATCAGCATTTTCTCGTCCCAAATTCAAAACCCAGCCTCACACCAGCTTCTGTGAATAAAACCAGCTCTATCCTGGCTGAAACCAGGACATCCTGTTTGCAGGAAACATAATCAAAACCTACACAAAGTACACTCGGATACAGACTGAAGAAAATATGAGTAGGCTGTCTTTAATAATATTATTTCCTAGTTTTTGACTCTTTGGTTTTGCAGCCCTGAAGTTTCACAGCTTCAAGGGAGAGGAAACTTCTCCATGGTCTGGGGTCCTTGAGTCTGTTTGTAGATTTGTTTGCCTCTTCTATATCTATATTCCTACCTTGTCCCTGTAACTCAACCATCCCACCTCTCTTCCTTTCCCTTTTTTTTTCCTTCTTTCTCTCTGGACATCAGCAAGGGGCGCCCTGAAAACCCAGGACCTCTGTTCTCAAAGATTACTCCAAATACTGCAGCAACCCATGGTTACTCTGAACACCCCATCTCAAAAGATATCCCCTGCATCCTTGGGCTGAATCATCCTTCATGCATGCGAAGTTTTCACAGCATTCAAACGTAATAAGTCTCTACAGAGTGAGTGCAATATTTTTTTTCCCCTAAACCTCATACTGATATTCCTTGATACATTTTTACAGGCATGAAGAAACTCCTCTTTATAATCTCTTTACAGGACAGGTGTAGTCCTATGCCCTGCAGAGCTGAGAAGTCAAGGCACAGTATGTGGGGACCTGAGAGAAAAGAGAATAAGGGGGAAGATGTTTTTAAAATTATATCTCTCAGACAGAAGGGGAATCTAGTTTGTGAAATCACAGCTCAAGAATGTGGCAAAAAACTGCAGTTGACAAAGGCTGTAAGTATATTCATCAAACACAGACTGAAACATTTTCACAAGGAAAAGAAGAAGTGCTCCTAGGCATACCATTTATATGTCAAGTTCCAGTCTAGAACAGATATTTTTGCTGAGTTGCACATCTTTCTAAAAAAAGGTTTTAAAAAGGAAATGCTGACTGCTCTGTAACTGTAGCATCATGTATGAGCTTTGAAACACAGGAGTGAAAAATTCCCCCATACAGAGATATCTCTGCAAACCTGTGGTTTCCTCAGTTAAAAGAACAACAGTCTGGAGCATGATGCTTGGGGTGTGAAGTCCTTGGAGGGTGAAATGTTGCTCTGTAGAAACAACAGAAAACTCCTTTGGGGAAAAAAGTCCTTCTACACTTGAGGAGAAAAGCAAACAGATTCAAAGGAGATTTCCTTACATGATCCTTACAGAATACACTCATTTATGCGGTAGAGTGAGATGATGACTAAGGGGTTAAAATCATAAGCTTTAGGTCATTGAGCTCAAGGAATTTACCTCCAGAGAAAGACAAACTGGAGTTGTTTTGCTCCCATTAAAACATTCATACAGTAGCAAGCAACCACCTCCAGTAAACCACAGTCCAAGCCTGAAAACAGGGCTACGTTTCACTATACATATACTTTTTCAGACAAAAGCTCACAGGTATGCCACAGTATTAATGTTCAGACGTACAATACTGAGAAGTCACTAATGACTCCAGCAATGACACAAAATGCCTTTGATCAACCGCATCGCTGTATAAAACACCATAGCATGCCATTGAATGGAAATCAGGCGCAACAGAAGAGCTATTATATGAGATACAGTACTCCAGCATTCATCTCTTCAAACAGAAAAAGTTCAAAGAAAATCAAAATCAGAAAATGAATAACAGAGTGAATTCCACCACTGGAAAAAAAAAAAAAGAGAGAAAAAAAAGAAGAGAGAAATTGCCACAGGCTACATGATATCATATCAATACCCTTCAAAACAGCATTCCATTGCTTGGAATTATAACACGTTCTCCTTCCACCCAGAGCACGCTGCGTCAGGAGTGTGTCACACTGAAAACCATAAACCAAAGCCTTGAAAATCCGAGGGCTTCATGAGCTAATGCCACTGCTGGCTGCCAGAGTGGCATGACTAAATTCATCCAGCTTGTTTTTCAAGGTGGTGAGACTGCTGAAGTCTGATACATGCAAGAGGTCCTTGTGGGACGGCTGTGGCTCTGGAGGATGAACCTCCAGAGATAAAAGCACAAGTTGCTGTAGCCTGAGCTAAAGATTTCCATCTGGGGTTGGAAGGGACTTGCATCTGCTAGGAAGCCAGACACTGAGGGGACTTGTAACACACCACTACTAAAGTCACTTTAACATGAGGGACACACCTCTGTTGCAAGAGAAATTGATCCTTGTACAAAGGAGTCTATGAACTCCTGAATTCTCACCAACACTGACAAAACAGGGCAAAAAATGGAATAACTTAGTAGGCATCCCCGGTTTCCAAGCCCTCCAAAAACCACCTTCTAAATGTGAAGCAGATACCAAGCAGTGACACAAAAACTTGGTTTTTAATATGAACATTTTGCTAATAGAGGTGTTTTCTAGCTTTTCCTGAGTCCAGCCCATGAAGCAGCCCCAGTGATGCGATTTTGTTAAATAAGCAAACTGAAGCCTTCATTAGCTAAGTCTAGGTAGTGCCCTAGCTCTTCTTTCAGAGATTTCAACACTGTCAGGCCCAGACCAAAGTCTTCCCCTTTTATAGTTTCTTCATACTATAAATGAGCACTAAACACCTATTATTTGTTTTTATAAGACTCTAAAACTGTTTTTTGGAGGTTGAAAGGACTTTACTCAGTAACGCACAGCATACCAGAAGTAGGCCCATGGTGTGGCTTTCAACCTGAAAATCATTATGGATGGCTCCCAGAAGAGAATTATAAGTAACTAAAAACAGTAGAGAGTGAGACACAGCTGCATATTTCCAGGATTGAATCGCAAAAACTTATTCTGGTGTGTACGGCAGCACAAAGTTTGGGTAGTGTGCGGAATGTTTGTTCTCATGACAACAAACTCTCACTTTTCTGTAGCCATTTGGAGTCATTCTGAGTTTAGCAGGCACAAGCCAGTGGAAATGGGAAGGGAAACATCCATAAAATGTCATGATTAAACATAAATTTTAAAATTGTTGATTTCATTTTAGATTTTGGACCTAAGCAAAGAGGGGTTGACTTTCTGGCAACTGGAAACTCATATACACATTTGTGGCAGCAAAGCAAGGTGTGACAAATAGACAGAAAATTCATCTTTCCTAACTACTTTGTAGATACCTTCATTTCAGGAACACATCCAGTGCCCTTATCACACCAATGATGACTATGACTCCAATTTAAGACCCTGAACTCTGTTGACTCCCACTGACAATAAGTGTTTCAACACCTCCAAGACAGTGAGAATGAAGAGGGAGAGTAAAAAGTAGAGGGAGTATGATCAGAACAGACAGGCGTGTAATAGAGCAGTTTTCTCTCAAAACAGATTGGGTGATAGATAGTTTGTGTTCATTTGTGTTCATGTTCTTGGGCTAAAATTAAAGGATAATTCCAGAAAGAATCATCTTCAGGAGAGGAGAATAGTTTCTGCACACAAACTAAAGACACATATCTACTTTAATGATAGGAGCTAGGAGTTTTTTATCATTGATAGGAAGAAGACAGTCACAGAGTATGGCTCTCCACTGGTGCTAGCAGGCAGTGCATTTTCGTTTATCATTTACCTCTTTCCTTTTAATCCATTAAGTATTTTGTTGTGGTTTTGCTGTTCAGAAAAGTTCCCCTGAAGAGCAGAGACAGTTTTCTTGTATGCGGTGAAGCACCCTGCTCTAAGCAGCTGAACACGGTGATTCCGACCTGGGAACTCCCAGGGTCTTATCCTACTTGGGAAACAATTTGCGTTCTGGTTTTGGGCAATCTTTATTGTCATGGCCCTTCAGTTCTTCATAGGCAGAGAACATTCCTGTCCATGGTAAAACATGGATCATGTCTAATAGTCCAAGCGTTATCCTTCTGCCTCTCAAGCAGCAGGCACCAGTATGCTACAGAGAATCCCTATACCACATCCTTCAGCACAGTGCAGACATTCCCCAGTTAAACTGACCAAACCATCACTGCTCTAAATTCGGGAGATGTTAGTTCTGACCCCAAAGGCTGTGCAGTCATGCTGCACAGCACCAGGCCTGAGCTAATGAGTTTTGCCTCTCAGGAGAGCTAATTAGTTCTGGTATATCAGCATGCTGATGCAGCTGTAATGTTTCCAGTCCTAGAACTAGATCAGTTGGGCTGGGTTGTGGGCAGCAACGTGCAGTGCTTCAGGCACAGCTTAGCCATGAAGGGCCTTGTGGTATGTGACAAAGGCCATGGTCAATTACTCAAGCAGCAGCTAAAATGAGTTATTTTGTCGAGAGGATTACACTCACCTTTGCAGGAAGCACAAAGGAGTTTTATTCATAGCTGAGTTTGCAATGCACCAAAAGACCATCACAACCTCAGCATCCAGCTTCCACACTCTTACTCGAATCTAAACAACAGAACTCCAAATCTTTAGCCAAGCCTTTTTATTTATTTATTTATTTATTTACCTATTTATTATTTTCTGCTTCTGTGTAAATTGTGATTTACCTCCTGTGACCACGTGATCTCACTCTGCATAATTAACTCACTGTGAGTGCAGAGGCCTTAGCTATGAGTGGCACCTTTGTGCCCCTTCACATCTGCATCTGACACATGATTTTGAAGACTGAAGTGATCTGGTCTTTTGACAATCATGGGCTGGTATCGGTGAACTGGTCATAATGTGATACACAAAAAGCTGAAACAGATGATTTGGTGTTGGCTCTAGCCTTGTTCTCAGAGAGTTATGAAGCACAAAATATGCAATGGCATGCAAAATCCAACCATGGCAAGAGGACAGAGCAAAGCCCATGGGAAATGCCCCACTATTTAATTCCTGCATAAGGGGTCAGATGTAGCGGAGGTGAGAGTGGATTAGGAAACGGGAAGCACAGGACAGAAAGGACACGTTCTGTGTTTCTGAATGGCAAGCAGACACACGTTCAACATGAAGTACCAGTAGTGTGGCTGGAGTAATGTTGGCAGAAGAAAGTAAGTCCTGTATTTTGGGTGCTGCACTTGGACTTTGGAAATTAAGGGTCAATCCCCTGTTCTAGTATTGCTTTCTACTGGCAAGACCTTTACCTGGATGCTAGTGTTGCTTATACTGCCAAGGGAAATAGATGTAGACCTTCACAGCATGGTTCAGAGGCCATACATTAACTGCAATCTAGGTTCATATCTCGGGTGCTCCTGAACATGCTCTGGAGAAATAAGGTTCAGGCCTCAATTTATGGCACCTGAACTGAGCTGTCTAATGGGAACTAGGTGTCTAAGCTAGTAAAATCATTTATGCATTTAGTATTATCTGAAATGCCCTTGGATATATGAGACCTCACACAGGACTGGCAAATAGTGCACAGCTGTGACCATCTGGGGTTTCACCTGGCTAGGCAGGATGATCCTGGAGTGCTTCAAACACTAGATACCTTCATATAAGCAAGTTACATGAGCCTGGAGCTCTTCATAATACCATCAGTGAATTCTAAAGAACAACTCACTTCACACTAGACGATACCCACATTTGGTCGGCTCAGTAACTCTTCTGGCTCTACTATCTGTAATGACGAGGAACAGGTTAAGATGCCTAAACATATGTGCTTAGATGCACATAGGACACAGGACCTACAGGAGATCAGTAAACCCCTTGAGGGACATTTCTGTGTCTTCTGTGGCCTCTGAACTTACAAACACTTAACCACATTTATGCATTATAGTTAGTGAGATGACAGAACTGAAAAAAAACACATTGTGCTTGTTTGATAGGAAATAGGGACCTAACCAGAAAACAGCAATTATCTACCATTCAGTTTAATGTAAGTTCCCCCAAAAAAGTGAAGAAAAGCGTTATTTCAAACAACATGGTTTGTTTTTTTAACATTTGTAAGAAAACTGAAGATTAAACTAAATAGTCATCGGAAGTTGAACATAATTCTTAATTTAACCTGAAATACTTCTTTTAATGACACAGGACAGAGAAGTCCTAACCGTGACTGAGCCTCCATGCCCGAATGCCAACACAAAGCAACAGAAACTTCCTTCCACAGAGACTTCATAAGCCAAAAACAGGTGGAAGAGGAAGAGACACAGGGCAGTGTTATCCCTATATCCAGAAGTGGAGCTGTGGTAGGCAGAGAGAGACTTACCTGGTTTCAGATAAATGAGGAGGAGCCAGCACCAGGTGCCAGAGTATGTCAGATACGTACCACACAGTATTAATAAGATCATACAATAATTGTGTCTGGAAGGGACCTCAGGAGATCATCCAGTCCAACTTCCCAATCAGGTAAAATGGTTATCAAAAGTTTTCTCCTCCAGCTTTTGTTGCAAGTTGCCTAATATTTTTGATAGCTTGTGAAATGAGCTGAAATTTAAATGTAACTCAAGTCTGAGGTTGAAATAGATGTATAGGCTGAAACATCTAGGAGGCAACAACGGCAAATGGCTTGAGAAATTACCATTGATAGTGGGAATTGTAACAGGAAAATAAAATGGAAGGTGGTATAATTGCAGAAATGTAAAATATGTTCCCTGCATAAAACGAAAAGAGGTGGGTCAAGAGCTGAGCTCTTTGTGAGCTGTGACTTTGGGTCTTGCAAATTCTCTGCTCCAGAAATAAAGCCCGTGCGTATAATTAAGCTTGAATACCAATATGAGTAAGTAAATGTGTGTGTGTTTGTGTGTATGTGTAAATGGAAAAGAATGATTAATCTGTTCCAAAAATCACACTTTTGTACTGTAGCCAAGATTTCAATGTGACAAGGAACAAATGGGGTTCCTGCACACGCTAGAATGGACTCTAGTGTCAAGGAGCCCATGTTGCAACACAAATACATATCCTAATGTAGACAGACCCCAACACCCCTACAGAAATTACACAACTTTTTTTGCTTCCTTACTAGGTAAGATGATGACGTCTTCCCCAGGGCCTGGGATGCTGCAGTTGGATCCACCCCAGCCTTTTTCCACATCATGCCATGTCTCTGGATGTGACCATTTCAAGACAGCATCCGAAGGAACTAAAAAGCAGGACATACAAAGACAGAATTATCATTTTCAGTACCTGGCAGAATTCCATTTCTTTGATAGCCCAGCACCTCTGGAATTAACAAACTTCTTTTGTCATGATGAAGGCACACTAACTGCTCTTTGTTATCTTCCATGCTTAGCTGCCCGACAGGAGAAAAGATCTCTCCTAGGACTGTGCGTTCAGAGATAAAGGGCAAGGAGATAACTGAAAAAACAGGTTCAAATTCTTTGGGACTCATCCAAAGCAAAGCAAATCTTGAGGTTTCTCATACTTAGCTTATGCTACGCTTTGTGAATATGCTTCACAAGCAACTGCCTCATTATTTTTATTTATGCCATCCAAAGCTCTGAGCACTTTGAACACAGAATTAAGATGAACAAATGAAAATAAAAGTCAATCACTTGTGCTTGGCAGCAAGACCGGAGGATCAAAATGGTAACTAACCCTACCAGAAAGTGCCAACTCTTCTCATGCATTTTTTCTCCCCCAGTGCTCCAGAAAGCAGACTGAATTCCCAGGGTATGGGAATCTCCATACTTTCCCAAAGTATGAAAGATTTTAAAAAATGAGTGATCAACTCTCATGAGCTTGTTAGCTCCCAGAAAAGCAGGATTCTTCCCACTGCAAGGGGTAATGAAGACCTGCCCTGGAAAACCAGCTTGACTGAGACACGTGGCAACTCCTGCCCATTCCCCAAAGGTATATTTTTCAGCTCAGTCCAAAAGGAAACTTCTTAGCGTTAGCATCAGGAAAATATCGGGAGAAATTAAGTTCACAAAATATAGGTGCTTAACTTGCACTTGTATTTTAGACAGCTAATAGCCAGTCTTCATAAATTAATTGCCTAAGTTTGTTTTGCCATCGAGAGAGGAAGGAAAGCCTTCAGGGGGAAATCCTGTACACTAAGTTTAGTAAGCCCTAAACTAACGCAGGCAGGGCCTCCCTCTGGAGGCCTCTACAAGCACCTACCTCTGTGCTACCACTGTAAAGGAAATTCTGGCCGTTGTTTTCTTGAGGAGGACTTCATTAGGTATTGAAAACACAGGGGCAAGCTCATGCCTAAGAGGGGGAGAGGGGGGCCAGACCCATCTCAATAACATAGTGGAGTAGAAAAACCCTCCGTTGCCAGCACAGGGAAACACAGAGAAATTAAACCCAGGTGGAGTTCCTTAAGGCTAGGTCCTTCTTTCCATTACTTGTTTGTTCAGGGGGAAACACTCGGCAAAAGGGTCTCTAAACCCTATTGCCACGTAAATGATTCTTGTTGTTAATGTGCAACAAGGCAGCTATGCAACTAAGACCAAACTTTGGAGGTCTCCATTGTCTCTGGTGTGTTTTACTGTCTGACTCAGCGTGTAACTGTGCAGTAATGTCAGATTATTACACTAAGATCACTGTGGAGCACTAAAATACACTGTAATCTTACATTCTCCATGACCTTTCTGATCTGCTATGGTATTTCTTAACAAAAGTTTATAGTCTTTTATGCTGTGGAATCACACACTTATCATGAGCGATGGTAGATATGGCTCAATGAAATGCTTAGATGAATGCCAAGAACCCCTATTGGGTTGATAGATGTACAAAATATTGAAGTGAAAAATAGCAGTCTATTTCTGAAAAAGTAGTAAAAAAGAATTGGTGTGACTCCCAGACCAAGCCTTTCAGACACAGACTGTCACGCACCTGGAGTAGGTAAAACCACTCTTTC
>NW_010527123.1:18912-28471 GCF_000687285.1 Phaethon lepturus
CTTCTCTTTCAGTGTGACCTGAATTAAGTCAGCTCCTGTGACTGAACACATAGAATTAGAGAGAGTTACAGCAAGGCCTTACAAATTAGCAGCAACAAAAAAAAAAATCATGATAAATCAATTGCTACATGTGATATTCTGACAACATCTTACATCTCGAACAAAAAATAATTAAGAAAACTATACATGTTTTCTAAGCATTTTCGTCTTTTTTCTACCTTGAGAAAGGATTAAACAAACACATTTTAATTTACGGATACGGAGGATCTCAGGACAACTCATTAGAAACAGCTAAAAGAAAACATTCAACAATCAGAAATTCTGGGCTGGAACATGAATCTCATTTATCCCACTATAAATCCACAGCAGTTCCACGAAGACAAGCGATGTTACACCATTGAATGCATAATGTATTAACTGGCTCAAACAGCGAATTACAGCTTTTGTTTTGTAGTTTGGTTTGGATTTTTTTCCCCCCAAATCTGGCATCTGAAAGAGATGCTTTAATTAGTCAGACTTTATAGACTGAAGACAGGGACCCTGTGTTCTCTACTGTGAAAGGAGGTCAGAAGCAATTATCACAGTTGTAACCTTTGTGCCAGTATATTGTCAGCAGGAGAAGGGCCAGCATAATGCAAATCAAACTAAGAGGAGTGGGAGAAAACTGCTTCAGTCCCAACTACAAGGCTACCTCCTCTTCCTCTCCTGTGGCATAAAAAGGCACTTCCTTTCAGTCACCAGACTGGAACAACCGTAGGTTAAAATAGAAACACTCTGACAAACAGATAAATCTCCCATCCACTGCCCAACCCCTTATGGTAACCCTAAAATGTCATCGGAAGATTTTTTGGCTGTAGAAGAATTCTATAAATGAAGCCATTGTCAGAACTTTCCTCAGTTCCAGAACATGCCAGGAACTTTCCTACGTGTGTATCAACCCACCGATGGGATTTCGTGCCATATTGTAATTTACTTATTTTATCTTTAAACAAGTCTCTGTACTTTCAAATTGTAAGAACCATCCTTCCCTACCTCCCTCCTTTTTTCCCAGTGCAACTGAGCAAATTTAAAATAACTGAGGTTCATTAATTTTAAGTGTTCAATAAATTAGTATGAATAATCAAAAAACTTGATTCTTTCTGATAATTACTATTTGATGTCAGTTGAAAGCACTCAATTGAGTTAGCAGCATATGCTCCTATGCCAAATGAGGCTTCCATAATTAAATAGAAACTGATTCCATGAGGTTTTTCTCATGTCTGATTAATTAGTAATCAGGTGCCTCAGCCCTGTTCTTCAGTGACACCTTCTCTCCCAACGGTAGCTTGTGTTATGATCCATGTATCAGTCAAGCCAATCTGCCCAAAATCATCACACAGAGCTCAGACTGAACAGCATCATGTCTTTGGGTGGCCAAAAAGTGAACCTTTGAGGAGAAGGAATGACATGAAGATGCTAATTTAAAGTCTTTGACATGGACTTCATGTGGCTTTTAGATAATACTCTTCTGTGGGTACTTTTATGGTTATGGTAGCCTTCCTTATCTTCTCACTTATAACAGGGCAAATCAGGAGTCAAAGGTGTTACATCAGTCTTAGGAAAAGTGAGATAGCCAAGCCCTGACACTACCCTTTTTTGATAAATATGTTTTGTCACATTTGTTGGGTATTTTTGTTTAATTTTTCAGGCAATACAGTGCAATCATCTAATTGAGGATGTTTGTATTTTTCATAGAAAAGCTGTTCTGATCAAATCCTGAGGGGATATAATACTTGATCAATATGCTAAATAGACCTCATAAAGGGGTTCAGTCCCCTTACACAGCGAAGAAAGGAAGTGTTAAGACTTAAATCAGTACAGTGATGTCCTGAGTCAGGGTAAGGATAAAAGTTTCTCATATTTGAAGTGTCATCCAACCACAGAGCACGACAATTCAAACCATTATAAGTCCTTTATACCCTCCACATGAGTGCAGAAGTGGGAGGCTGAATTCTCCACAGCCCTGTAACTTGCACAATTTACGTTGATGGGGTGCAAAGTGCAACAGTTGTGAATCAGTAGCATTTTGTTGCCATTTCCCACGAACACTCATAAAAACTGATCAAAACAGGAAAGATACGGGCCTTGGGAATAATCAAGACTACAGTGACATAGTCCTTCTGGTAGTTTTGTTTTGCTGCCAAGTATATCATTGTTGTCTCTGTACACGACAGGGAGAGATATAGGCAATACAGACAAAGGACATCATTAGTAAACTTTGAATTAAGGTGACTCTTCACAAAATGTAGTTATAAGGCTCCAGGGTTTAGTTGTATAAAACCTTTATAAGGCTCATCAATTTTCTGTCTTATTACAGCTCTTCATGGATGTTTGGGTTGTCAATCATAAATATAGGCCTTCTTGATGATACTCTCAGTAACTTTCTTCTGGTTCAGGGCTCCTTGAGTGAACATGAAGGAGCAACTTAGTCTTTTATCAGCTTTGCAGTGATGGGAAATTTTGCCTGTGGGTATTAGGAAAGGCTGAAAGTAGGATAAATGTCTCCAATAGCCTGACTTACAAATAAGAAGTAACTCTGTGCTATTTAACAGCAATTGGGCTAACATGCATCACAGGGAAATCAAAACTTTCAGACAGCACAATCAACAACACTGCGAGACACACCTCTAGAAACTGGAGAACCTGGGATAGAGTATTTTGTCATCCTCTACCAAGGACTGTTACAGGAGGTACCCAAAAATATGATATCATGGGGACACTGCAGTGAGGAGAAGAGATATAAAAAAAAAATAATAAAATATTTGGGCTAAAGAACACCGATTCTTGCTTACAGCAAATTAGTATTTGCAGAGACAGAGGTGAAGACATGAAATTTCTCCTGCAGAGATCACACGGTCAAAAGACCACCCCTGACAGAATTATAAGGGCATTTCATCTTCTTATTTCTGTAACTGCTATGTTCTCTGGTCTCTTTGCTGCCTTGCCAGAAGGACAGGAGCTCATCAGCCAGGAGAAGGTTGATTTTTCTTTTTGTGTCCATTACAAAGGGCACCTTTTTGCTAAGAATTGACGTTTCATTTCACAGAGGTCACTGAGCAGCCCACATCTGGTCAACTGACCTTCTGAAAGAGCTGATATAGGTTGAGATTTATCCAACTGAAAGAAAAGATTCATGACTGTACAACCAGTCCTCTCAAACAAATTAAATCCACCCTTTAGGTCTTTCACCTAGGATTCCTCTTTACCCCTGAGCAATAAGGCTGCAGAAAATATCTTTGTTTATGTATTTTCTGTATTTTAATATTAGAAACAAACATTTTTAAGGGCCTGTTTTTTCTTCTATACAAAGCAGTTACAGAAACTCACAGAGTGTATTGGAAGTGAGATCATTATTTAGAAATTTACAAAAGACAATAAGTCTAATCAAATTATTTTTTTGAAGGTCTATGGAAACTGTAAACCTGCTTCTGACACAGCAGTACTATGAGGTTGGGCCTCGGGCCCTCTTAACTCACACATGAGCAGCTTGAGCAAAGTCAACAGTCTCCATAAAAGTTGTGTCTACTGAAAAATGTATTTGGGGTAAATAAAAAGTTTGATAATCCTTTCAGTGATGTTTTCAATAATGTTTGTGTCAAGCACTTCAATTTTAGAAAAAAGCCAAACGAAACCTGGAGATGGAGCAAGCCAACACTTTGTGTTGTTTGTTCCAAAAAAAAAATGTTTTTAAACATTTCAAAAGTGAACAAAAAGGAAACAACGTCTCTCTGGTTTTTAGCCAATTCCAGTATTATTTCCAGACCTTAACCAAGGAGCAGTACCACACTGTGGTACCATATGCTCATATTTGCATCAGACTTAAAAAGCTCCTAATGTTATTATTGTAATTTACATGGGGTATTTCTCCTAAAAATATCCCAAATGTCCCAGTGTGATGTTCCTTTCCACCTCCCTCGTTACAATAAGGTATTTTTTGATTCAGCATGGTGAGGTCATGTTAGGACCACTCTCCTGAAACGCAGCTGAGCCACAAGCCATCAGAGTTTCAGGGAGCCATGCACCAACTTCAGTGCCCATCAGTGACCTTTGAGGAACACTTCTCTCAAGACGTGGGGTGGCCCAGAGAAAATCAGGATGATGCTATGAGGATGAATAACATCAGAGCAAAGCTGCCGATGTAAAAACAACTGGCACGGGATGATTCCTCGCTTCCCTTTCACCCCGCATCCAGCAGGCACACAGGGTTATCTGTCCTCAACGCCAATTCTTTGAAAATGGCCTGAAAAGTTTATTTTCGAAGGGACTTACGGGTCGGTTAACAGGGTTTCGTGTATGTAGGCAGCAGTGAGTGCCTTTGTTGACGGGATCGTTGCACAGGTAGCCCACATAGCAGAAACACTTTCCATTCCAATTATTTCTTCCCATTCCGTGTCCCCTGCATTGTCCCATGCTGAGGTCTAATTTACAAAACCGCAAGCATGCAAAGCATCAGGGCAACTTAACTCCTTTAATCCCCTCCATATGGTATATTTTCTTGCCTTTTGTGTTAGACAGACTCTTTTTTCTGCCCCAAAGATAAACAAACACTTGCATGACGCCAGGCAATTTTGGATGGAAAGGAGCATGGAGAAAGCCTGAGCCCGACACGAACTGCTGGCCAAGGTGGCTTCATTCAGCTGCCCACTTCGTTTGAATAACAATATCTTCTCAGTCATGGGGTCTTCCCTCCCCTTCTCCCCCCTTCTCCCCCCCACGCAGGCCTGAGCAAAAGGCTGTGTGAATTCAGGAGCCTGCTTGTGAATGAGCTGGCATCTGATACGTATTTACTGACGTTAATTTTGGATGTAATGCACCCCTGCCACTTCCCCACAGTTTGTCCTAAAAGGCTTTTTGACGGGCACAAAGGCAGAGGGTCAAAAGTAAGTTGACCCCTGCCAGAATGTACAATTATTGGGAAGAGGCAGTACACCAGCAGCTGTCGAAACCCCACCGGCGCAGCGAAGTGCTTCCAAAAGTCGGGGGATGACTAATACGCTCGAGCTCTCCCCTCCGCCCTGCGAGAGCCGGCTACTTTCTGCAGGAAGAATTATGGCCCTCCCGAGCAGCTGCAATAATTGTCTTCCCATTGTCCCCCAGCCCTCCCTCCGCCACCCCCTACAAGTGCCCATTGTCGGCGCGGAGTCAAGTGATTATATGCTCGGACTGATGCTGTTTGCGCCCAGCTGCCTGACTGCTGAGACACGAGCACCAAGAGGGGGGACCCGCGTCTGCGAGACGGGACTCCAACATACCAGACCTTTTACATAAGTCAAACAGGAACAAATGACTCTTTATCAGCCCCTTCTCCCTTTGAAGTGGCGGCTGCTTATAGGTCCTTACAGCTTTTCCTCTTTAGCCCAAGCAAACATCCTCCTTTTGATATGCTACATGCTCATTATCTCTGCCCCATTTAATGATTTTTGATTGAAGGGTGGCAGCGCAGTTGCCAAGAGGGTAGTTAAAGAGGCTCCACACGGTCAGGACGACAAGAAAGGCTTTCCTTGTGCAGCAGCCTAAATTTGGAGTTTCTTAACAGTGTGTTCTTGTTCTTAGCAGCAGATAAGGGCTGAGCGTGAAATTCTTAATTAAGCAGTAAATAGAGAGTGGGGTGTCAGCAGATGCAGCCTGTAGCCATGGAGACCAAGTCAGATGAAGGAGGGAGCTGAGACTCAGCGCCGGCCCCGGGCTTGGGCAAGACTGACAGCTGAAGAATCCGACAAAGCTTGTAAATGGGATTAATTAGTTGGCTAATTATTTCATATAGTTAAATGTAAATAAAAAATAAAAAACCAGCTTGCAGAGTTAGGCGGGAATGTGTTCTGAAGGCCAGACCTTCAAGAGTTGTCCTCTCCAGACTGGTGTGTGGACTGGTGGGGTTTTAAGGCCAGAAGGGACTATTGTGGCAGCCTTCTCTGACCTCCTGACAGAACGTGAATCTTCCCTCACGAGGTTTCTAATAGCTTCTCGTAGAGCTGGAGCATATTTCTCTTAAAAGATGGCCAAGCATCATCTACGGACCCTTAGTGATGGAAAGTCCACCACATGCCATGAGTCTGCTCTGATGGCTAATTATCCTCAGCCTCTCAGCCTGCACAGCAGAGATTAGGAGAGAAATTAAACGGCACACCAGGACTAGGAATCCACTTGCTTTGTTTCAGACTTTTACCCTACCAACAGCATTAGATATTAGGTACCCAATGCTGAATTATTGATCTCACTGCTATAAAAGTCCTTGCTGAAAGTGTTCACAGCATGAATTATACATGTTAGGTGTTTTCATAAATTTCCCCTCGTGTACTCTGGATGATTGTTTCTCTCTGTATTAAAACGAGAAACAACAATGAGCTCTTCATATAATAAAAACCAAGATGAAAGGAAGGCAAGAGATGGACAAGAAAGAATCTATGATGCAAGAGTGACATATGCAAGCCATATCACTTTGTCCTAGTCTTCCCCAGACTGTCATCTCCTCTATTTTCAACAGTAGTAAGAGGCCAAGACATGTGTCATCTTCTGAGCTTTCCCATGCTGCCCTGTTTATGAAAGTGCAATTCAGGATATGCAAACTGAAAACCACTTGACTTTTATATTTGAAAGAACAGATTTACACTGTGAGTAAACTGAAAAAATAAAAACATATTTCTTCTTTCAGTAGATACCTGGCACGATCTTGGGCAAGTCTTAGACTCAATAGCTAGATTTATACTAGCCAATCTATATCTATACTGTATCTAAAGAGGGCTAGGACATGGAACTGGACCCCAGTAATCTACATGGCTATATTGCTGGCCAAGTTCCTGGCACAGCTTTGGCCCAGACCAATGCACTCTCCCAGATGGCGACTATTATGGTTTGGGAGTTAGCACAGGACGGGGATCTTTCCTAATTTGAAGCTTGGGTGCAGCCAGCCTCTTCTGAGAAATAAAACGTTATGCTGCATGGACACAAGCTGTGCAATGCCAGTTGGCCACAGGACCAGAGATGAATGCAGCAAGTGTGACCCTCAGACTGAGGCTAAGGAATGGGCTTCCCTGTTTCTCCTCAAATGTGCACTGGATGATTTTCAGTGCTGTCAGACTAAGCTGAGTGGATTGCCTGCCCTCATTCCAGCCATGTTTTCCTCTCCAGTGTCCCATTGACTGTTCTAGTTGCTCATTCCTAAACAGGTCCTACATGAGAAAGCCATTTTCATGCCATCTCATCAGTGTGCATCAAGACAAGTTCATTAAAATTAACAGATTAGATGAGAGACAAAATTTTCTATTACTGTGAAGATCAGCATTTTTATACAACTTCCGTGTATGACAGTCATGAAGGATAACCTATGCTTCTCAAAGGCACTGAAAAGTTTTTGTGACTCCTGGTTCTACTATTATTATTAATGGCCATGATCATTACCTTGCCTTTTACATATAGAACTTAGACCCTTATAAAATCATTTGTTTGAGAATGGGATTTGCAAGAAATGTCCCAAATTTGAAAGAATAAATATAAGGAAATATCTGAATTTCTTTTAAAAATTACCACCACACTTCATGATCTAGTACACAATGCCAACATACTCAAATGTAGAGGTCTGTGACATCTTTGGAAGTTTTCAGTCCTAGGAAAAATTCTCACCCAGTAATCCTACTGCCTTCAGTGGGTTCAGTCTAGATAGATCGCACATGATTTATTAATGATACATGTGATGTGGGACCAGCTGACAACAGAGCATTAGTGGAGTTTATGCCTTTTCCTCTCCAAAACACCAATTCAAATTTAACTGATGTCACATCACGCACTACTTATGATACTTTCCTTTTGTTGATAGATCAGGCATCAGATAGACCAGATAGATGATGTGTGTGCATTTACCTATTTGATTTTTCTGAAGGAGCTCTCACTTATTGAAAGGCCATTGAAAGATGGCCTTGTGTCTAAGGCTTTCTGTAGTTTGGTGGTTTAAATTAAAAAGACATCAGCTTTGTTACCATTTTTGAACAAAAAGGTACGTTGTCGTTTTGCACTTACCCAAATAAGTTAGCTTCCTCAGTCTGCTGTCAAGATACCAGTCGCAGCTCCTATGATGTCCGTATGAAGGCAGCAACTGGAGTGGCTGTCCAGTCCTTGTCCCACAGGACACCACAACCTCAGGATGGGCAGGAAGATCCTTGTGTTCCACCAGCAAGTAATTCCCAGTTGTGAAGTTGCTAAATGTCACTGAATACTAGAGAAGAGGGAACAAAAATAAACACGCCTGTGTCTGTGAGCTCCATGGAGCGCAGTACAAAGGGGTAAAGAGAACAGGCAACATACCCTTTTGCGAAACGTGTATTGGAAACATGGAAGAGCAATGTAAAATTAAGCAGAAAGTGAACGCAGACAAAATCAACTCCCCTTATCACATCTAAAAGGTGCAGATGAACAATGTCTTCTGAAAGCCATGCTTCAGTAGGTCTTAAGGTAGTAGAAATTTTGTTGATTCTTAAGCACCACACTGAACTTTCCTCTAAGACATCCAAAATCATCTTCCTGCTCCAAGTTACTACTGAGAGCTTCAGGGATTAGGTCATCATATCTAAGCCCTGCCTATAAATATATAGAGATTTTCTCAGTTCACTTAACACTTTTTTTCCTCTCTCTGTTCACCAAGAAAGATGAAAGCATGATTATTTCTTCTAAATATAACTTTGAAATTATAAAAAATTCCCGTGTTACCTGGAGCTGTTTGCTGACCAAAGGGTTGTCAAATGTCAACACGTAAGTCTCTTTATCCAAGAGGAGAACCATCCAGCCATACAGGTTTGATAAAGTATCAGGGACATAATTGACTGTAGTTGTTTTATTCCTACTGTCAGTCACAGTTAAATTATAGGGAATGTCTGGAGCCTCTTTTCTGGAGGAAAAAAGATATAATCACATTTTTTCACTGAACTGTCATTTTGCAACCTTTACAGTTCTGTTTTTATTTGAATTACAGTAGTATATGCTGGGTCCCTTTCTCAGAATGCGACTTCATTTGAGTAGTTCTTTACAAATACAGTAAGAAACTATCTCTGCCTGAAGTGTTGTAAAAAAAGAAAGAGAGAAAGAGAGACAAAGGGTGGAGGAATAAAGGCACAGAGGAGCAAAGCTGGTGCCAAAGCAGAGCAGCAGCAACAGCCAGGGTATGAGCTCCTACACTGTCAGAGTATTTCCCCATCTGCCAGACTCACGAGCCTCAGGTTCAACTTTTACAATCTTCAATCTTCATCTTCATGAAATTTGATAAGAGTTTTCTGATTACTCACTCACATTTGAGCGGTCAAAAGTTTCATCGAAACTAAAGGTGCAAAAATCCTGTGTGCAAAGAGGCTGCTCGGCTCCCAGGTCAACATGCAGGGGGTCCCGGTGGGTGAAGAGCTGGACAGGAGCCGGCAACGTGCGCTCGCAGCCCAGAAGCCACCCGTGCCCTGGGCTGCCCCCAAAGCCGCGTGGCCAGCAGGGCGAGGGAGGGGGTTCTGCCCCTCTGCCCCGCTCTGGGGAGACCCCCCTGCAG
>NW_010527123.1:28672-35097 GCF_000687285.1 Phaethon lepturus
TTGCTCGTTCATTAAATATGCCGAGGTTTCGAGTCTCAGTTTTGCTCTCTTTATACATGAAAAAAAAAAAGTTATTAATTGCTAGGTTGAAAGGGAAGAGCACATTTCCTTGTGCTTTGAATGTATCTGTCAGCAGCCCCAAGAAGAGAAGTTCCAGGATTAGCACTTGCACCATCTGAACACTATGAAGAGCATCATTATGAGGAAGAAATTTCTCACACTGCGGGTGGTGAGCCCCTGGCCCAGGTTGCCCAGAGAGGTGGTGGATGCCCCATCCCTGGAAACAGCCCAGGTCAGGCTGGACGGGGCTCTGGGCAACCTGCTCTGGGTGAAGATGTCCCTGCTCACTGCAGGGGGTTGAACTTTAAGGACCTTGGAAGGTCCCTTCCAACCCAAATCATTCTGTGATTCTATGAATCTTCTCCCTGTCCCCTTACTGCACACACACGCACAGGCTGCCGAGGCTTAGCTGAGAATTTGATGCATCTCATTGTGGCAGTCCTCTCTGCAGCAACTGGTTGAGATTATTCCCCACCCTGAGCGTGATCCCAGCTGGCTTGCAGAGGGATTGATGCAGGGTTAGCTATGCCACAAAAGATACCGAAGGATCTCTGACGGCAGCATCTAAAATTCTAGCAAGGGTTTTACTGTATCACCACCAGCACCCCTCATCCCTGGCCCTGCCGACACGAGGCATGCTTGCAGGAAAATTGGGGTGGCAGCTGCACAACTGCCACTAACAAGTTTTTCTCTGCTTCTTGCATTCTTCACATTATGCTTGGGGAATTGCCAGGGATATATGTCCCAGGACTGCAGATCTCATTCTCGGCTGAAGAGAAGCCTTGCTGGCTTTCTGATGTACCCTGGGGCCGTGGTTCTGCCATACGATGAATGCAGTGAATTTATACATGAATCAAGTGCTGCTGCGGGATCATGGCAAGTTGGCAGTTTCACCTTTAGTCCACTTAGTCAGGTTTGGCATTTGAGCTGACACTAAGCTTAAAAAAAACACCGTCTTTTGAGCATATCTAAAATAGTGTTTCTAAATATTGGAGTATTACCTTACAACTAGACATCTCAGCGTATTACCCAACCCTTCAGACTGGATATGGCTTACTTACTTATCCAGGAGAGACAGTGCCAAAACTCATGTCATCCTGCAATTTGTATTTGCAATTTTTGGTTGTTTTTCTCTCTGGTGCTTTGGAGACAAAACATAATCATGACAGCAATTGTCTTGGAGAAAAGTTACCTGCAGATATTTTTTTTTTCTCTTTTAAAATAACTTCCATTTTGGGTTTTGTTTGTTTCTTTTGTTTGTTATTCTGGTGGCTGTCACTTTGGCAAAGTACTTTCTGGTTACCCAGAAACATTCAGCTGGGAAACAGCAGTGGGAAACAGAAGCGTGAATCAGCAAAGAATCACTCAACCAGAAGATATTGGCAGACCAATGAAACAGACTGGAAGGAGTTTATAAAGCTTAAACAGCTTTCGTAGTACTAATAAACCTCCTCTTATAGGCATTAACTGGACCAGGATATTAGGCTGCTAATTAAGCAAGTAAATGACAACAAGCACATTATAGCCAGAGTTATCAGCACCTGCACAGGTATTCAGGAAAACATTTCTAGCAGAAGCAGCACAAAGCACATAACGTGGTGCAGCATTAAACTCTCGTGCATATCAGAAATTGCCTTATTGATTTACAAAGGTGCACAATGCCACAGCGAGTGATGAAGACTCAGAAACATCCTCTGTGCAACATAAATCCACAGGGTTTTGCTCTTCACTCATTTTACTCTTCATTGTTGGAGAAGTCTGATGAGACAGATTGAGTCACTGTTCTCTGGGACTTCTCCCTGGTACTTTTAAGTTTTAAAGACAGAGAAGAAAACGTGGAAGGGGCAATCCTGCTGGGATACAGGGAGTGATACACATCACCTGATGGATCTGTGAAAAAGTTAGGTGTCAACTCCACACGAACCATGTGGATTCACTAGCTATTGAATGTGAATGTGAATTCATTAGCTAGTGAATTAAATGTGAATCCGACTCTGTTGGACACCAATCTTGACGAGAGGTTATAAAGGCACCCCAAATAAATGTCTTAAACTAGACAGCTAACTTCCAGGTGGCTACAGTTCACTCAAATACATCTTTCTCAGTATTCCTACTTGTAACGGGCAAATCCTCCCTCCCTAGACTTCAAAGCTAGGATAGAGTTTTGACTGCTTCAGACACTACCAACTTTCTTTTTCAGTTAATTGTTCTCAGTCTTTGGGATAGAGAGAGGACAGGGAGCCTTCACTGGAGAATCTTTGGTTTGAAAATGTTATTACTTAATGCTGGAAAGCCTTTCTGAGGAAAAAGGCTTTGCATGGTTTCATACATGATAGTCTGGATTCCCTGACCTTCACCTGGACGTTTGTTCATGACCCAGGAAGGAAAGGGGGCAGGAGATACCTTATGGCCTGAAATCTCTGGGGTTTCCTTGACCTGGAGTGGTGTGTCCTTGCCTTTTACACACCTTGCTCAAGGTGTTGCCACCCATAAACACATACCCTACTCCTGACAGAGTGCCAGCACACCAAAACAAAAATGTGGGGAACATGAAAAACTTTGCAGGTCTGTGTAGAAGTTAACTTGTACAAGACAACAATAAGCCTGAGCCTACATTCCCCTTGAAAGGATGTCAGTGTGCTTGATTTTTCACCTATATGCCAAACAGACACCAAAATGGAAGTACCCTACTAATGGAATTACCAGCCACAATTAGCACCATTTCCATTTGCCCTAAATAGCCAGCGATTTCACTGTGCCCTAAATAGCCACCAATCTACCTCTCCTTAATGTTAATGAAGCAGAGTAGCGCACACACACACGAGTATTTCTAATTCAGAGGATCCAAGGGAGCCTGCATGCATCATTAACATAGAGAGCTTCATTATCGGAGGAAAGAGCCTTCCCCTGAACTTCCCCTGGCTTTATTTGAAAGAAACTAGGAGGCAATGGTCTTAATGCAAAATTAACCCTCACTTTAAACTGCTGGAAGCCTTTACAAAGTATAAGGGGGGAAAAAAAGGATGACTCATTGAAAAGGCTGTATTTTTATATTGAAGCAGGTTTCAATTAAGGAGCAATTTGCTTTAGAAATATGGCAGGATTGCTGGATAGGATTTTACAGTCTGAGCCACAATTTACCAATTGTGATTGTATAAACTGTTATGCAATTTAGCTCAAGTGCATTGTGCAGAACTGCTCAACATAGATGGGCCACAAAGGATTTGTTAAACCAATCAACAACATCAAGTACAACAAATATTAACTCTCCTGTTTATGTTTACCATTAACTTACTTATCCTAAGGGTCCATATCTTTGTGTATGAAGGCAGACGCTGTGTTTAGCTCTAAATGCTTTCTGTTTGATACATTTGTATAATAATCCATTATGATTATCCCTCTCTAGAACAGGAAACAATATAGCATTGAACTTCAAATGGGACACCAAATGTTTATATCAACAGTCCAATTTATTGTTGGCCAAATGGAGGATAATTCCAAATTATGACCATATCAAACAGTTTACAGGTTTGATGTTGGGCTTAAAACCAGTTTATTTTATTTTAATTGCCAATAATTAAGAATTTTCAGATGTTTTAAGTAAATGTGTGTATCTTTGTTGAGAGACCAAGGACATGATTCAAATCTGCCTTGTATTATGAACCTTTACCATCAGCGTGTTTTTGCATGCACAGGTCTTTTTCAAAATAACTTGATCTTTGTCCCTCATCCTGAGTATCCATTATGCTATAGGCCTTCTGAATTTGGAGTAAAAGGAGAATTGAGATGGTCTCCCCGGAGCAGAGACGATTGTGATTGACAAGCTAGATGGCTTCATTTAAAGTAGCTTTTGAGTTTGCTACCCCTGGCTTCCTAACTCCTCTCTGTTCTTAGATCAGTTCCCCAGCTCCTATAGTTTACAGGCTGATATTTCAAGGAAAACTAAAATCAGATACAAATCCTGAGATGTAAAGTGCCTGGTAAGCAAGCAGTTCAAACATCTCTCCAGTGTAAGCATAGCAAAGATCTGTGGATGACCACTTTGTCACTTTTCCCATGTCGGGCAGAGCTCTAAGGCATCCAGAGAGCATCTGAAAACCTGGATGCAGGTACTCCAGGAATGGTTTTACTGCACCTCCATTGCCTACTTGCAGTCCTCTACAAACAAATACAATTTTAGGGCTAATAATACATTGGTTGTGACAGTGAGTCCCAGCTGGCATATCTAGCTTTGATCTATCCAGCCCTCAAGTAGCATCCAGCCGGATTGTCAGTTTTTTCCTTGCAAGCAAAGAAAGTGTAGGGCTAGCAAATGCTACCTCAATGATAAATATATCTCCCTGCACCCAGAAACATCCCTGACAATGGTCAAACTGAGGGGCTAGGCCTGGGGAAACATCTTCTCTTGCATACTCCTAAGCCTGTGCAGGATTGGACTTTGCTGTCAATACCCCAGTCTGCAGGGTAAATGGAAAGGGGTCGTACACTGGGAACCAAATTTCGCTTGGCTGCTTTGGTGGGATGTCTCGGATGCCAGAAATACAGCACAGTAAGAGTTGAACCTCTGAAGTTTAGCTGATGTGTTGGCTAACTGAACAGTCAACAGTCAATGATTTAATATTTGCCTTCTGCATTATGCTGTTAATAGGGCTGGGTTATGAGGTCAAGTGAGCACGTAAGCTGCCCCGTGTGTGAATAGTCGTGTACACGGGGAGAATACGCGCCCAGAGAGCAACTGAGCATGTACACATTGAGAGAAGAAGTGTGATTGTAAGGGTGTTTCACAGCAGGTGGGTGTTCATCTGAAGGCACCACAGTAAGTAAGTATCAAAGGAAAAGCAAAACTAGAGTAACCATTTGAACTCTCTTCAAGACTCAAAGACACGGACGTAGGGGGTATGCTATTCTTTTCACACTAACCCATCAGCAGTGGCTGGGTTTGCAGCAACTGAATGCATGCACTACAGGAGAGGGTATTAGACCAGATTTAAGAATTAAGGCTATAAAGAAGAAAGTTAATCTTTTCCTCCGCAGCAGACTAAGAAGAGGGAAGCAATAAAAGTCTTGAACTACAAGACTGGTGCTGAGCAAGTCCCAGGTTTCTGCAGTGAGAAGGAGAAAGGGAACAAGAGGCAAACTTCTTTCTGATGTGTGTAGCCGCAAAGTGTTTGGAGTCCCCTTTGCCGCAAGGTGCTGCCTGGCTGACGATTATTCTAATGCTCTCCTCTTGTAAAAATTATGCATAATGTGAAGAAACTTTTAAAGTCACTTAATCATGTTATGACAATTTTTTAATGAAAATTTGTTTTAATATTAATAGAGACTCATATTTTCATGATAATATAGGTAGCGGTGGCATTTGGAGCAGCCGTATCTAGCCTGCAGCCATGCTGTGCTGTGCCATGGCATAAGCTGTTCTTCAGACTACTCAATAACTTTCTCACATATAAATTTATAAAGACTTTTATAAGCTTCAATTACATTTTTAAAAGACATAAAACCCCTCTTTAAAGGCTGCTTAAGTGACACATTAGTTTAACTTTCAACTGGATTTCATGAAGAAGGCTTTTGCTATAGCAATGCAAGCTTGGAAATGGATCCCCATCGCTCTGGAAGTTGTTGGGTGAAGCAGCTCGGGACAGAGCCAAGAAATACTCAAGATACTTGTTTTCCCTAATAAAAAACCATTTTTTTTCCAAACATACATTTATGGAGAAAAAAAGACCAAATACACTATATGTACTCAAATTAAACGGCACAAAGATAAAGAGTCACAGAATCACAGAATCACAGAATCACTAGGTTGGAAAGGACCTTCAAGATCATCAAGTCCAACTATTAATCCAGCACCACCATGTCCCCTAAACCATGTCCTGAAGCGCCACATCCACACATTTCTTGAACACTTCCAGAGATGGCGACTCCACCACCTCCCTGGGCAGCCTGTTCCAATGCCTGACCACCCTCTCAGTGAAGAAATTTTTCCTAATATCCAATCTAAACCTCCCCTGGCATAACTTGAGGCCATTTCCTCTTGTCCTAACTCTGGTTACTTGGGAGAAGAGGCCAACACCCACCTCACCACAACGCCCTTTCAGGTAGTTGTAGAGAGTGATAAGGTCTCCCCTCAGCCTCCTCTTCTCCAGACTGAACAACCCCAGTTCCCTCAGCCGCTCCTCATCAGACTTGTGCTCCAGACCCCTCACCAGCTTCGTTGCCCTTCTCTGGACACGCTCCAGCACCTCAACGTCCTTCTTGTAGTGAGGGGCCCAACACTGAACACAGGATTCAAGCTGCAGTCTCACCAGTGCCATGTACAGGGACACAATCCCTGCCCCTGCTCCTGCTGGCCACACTAGTGCTGA
>NW_010527124.1:0-12955 GCF_000687285.1 Phaethon lepturus
TGGTGAGGCTACACCTCGAATACTGTGTTCCGTCTTGGGCCTCTCACTACAAGAAGGACATTGAGGTGCTGGAGCATGTCCAGAAAAGGGCAACAAAGCTGGTGAAGCGTCTGGAGAACAAGTCTTACAAGGAGCGGCTAAGGGAACTGTGCATGTTCAGTCTGGAGAAGAGGAGGTTGAGGGGAGACCACATCGCTCTCTTACAATTACCTGAAAGGGAGTTGTGGTGAGGTGGGTGTTGATCTCTTCTCCCAAGTAACTAGGGACAGAATGAGAGGAAATGTCCTCAAGTTGTGTCAGGGGAGGTTTAGACCAGATATTAGGAAAAATTTCTTTACTGAGAGGGTGATCAAACATTGGAACAGGCTTCCCAGGGAGGTGGTGGAGTCATCATCATTGGAAGTATTCAAAAAATGTGTGGACGTGGCACTTCAGGACATGGTTTAGTGGGCATGGTGGTGTTGGGTTGGTGGTTGGACTTGATGATCTTAAAGGTCTTTTGCAACCTTTATGATTTTGTGATTCTGTGACTTTGGAAGGAAGACTTTTCTTGTCTGGGAGCTTTGAAAACCAACCTTTTATCTTCCTTTTCAATGCCATCTGGAATCATTAGTCACATTCTACTTTTGTGCAGTAGCAACATAAAGTGATTACCCAGACATCGGTCCCAAATACTTCAGCATTAGCCCAAAGTCATTGTGCAACTACCAAGGTAATAGAAGAAATCTTGTACCAGCTGCTTATCATGATTGTTCTCTCTATTGTCTTTAGCTTTTTTCTTGAAAAAAAACAGGTTGGCTAATCCTGCATATATCATTGGCATATTCAGTATATTCCTACCTTAGGCGACCCTCTCCTGGTGAGGTCCATGGCATTTTCACCAAGGAGGAAGTAGGCCATTGATAAGGACTTGGAAAGTGATGGATGGGTTTTTCAGCGTGGCATTTTGAGAAGTACCTACTGAAGCTGGGCATGCATTTTTCACTTGAACCTACTCAGGGATGTCAGTGGAAGGCAGGGAGTGTCCTGCAGTGAACAAAAATGAAAAATTATGCCAGTTATTAAGCCAGCTCTTACTAGTCACATCGTCTCTGCCTCTTGCCCGTTCCAGTAAACATTATGCCATGAACTTTTAGCTATTTCAGACAGATAGACAAGTTTTCAGCTACTCCAGTGAAATCTTTGTAAATTCTGAATAATTCACTGTACAAACATAATCCAGTATAAAGTTTCCTTTGTGCTCTGTCATTCTGAAGGAGACAAATTTTCTATTTATTTTGGTAATGTTCAACTGTTGATTACTCTTCCTTTTCTTCTCAGAAATGACAAACCCTAGGTCCAAGTTTTCAGTTTGTGCAAAACATCCTAATCCTGTGAATTTCAACATCAGGGTGTGAGTTTCTACTAGGTGAGGACTTATCTCTACTGACTGTACTGGATCTGCTTTCCCAGTGGAAAATTACTTCTCTATACTGGGGCAACTCTGTCATTTGGGGATGGAGTACCATGTCCTGGAAAGGTAGGACCTAGCAATGCCCAAAGTGGAGTCAGTAGCCAAATCAGTTCCTGAAGGAGGTGCTTTCAGGTTGGGTGAACTCTTTGGTAAGGTCTAAGGGATTTGTTGGAGAAAGCTGATTATTTGTGGTATCACCACCACAAATTCTTTTGGTCTTCAATTATCTACTCCTTTTCTCTCAGATAGTAACCTGAGTGTCACAATTCTCAACTTTTGACTTATAAGTTTGGTGCTTCTATTTGCTTCTCTTGAAAACAAGCTTGGGTGCCCACAAGTTTATCTGCTTTTTTCAACTATGTTAATTAGCACTGTGAAGAACATTGCTTCTCTGTCAAACCGTGTCTTGCTTATATTCTTAGATCTTCATAGCTACAACAACACTACCACATTAACCATCCAAACCTTTCTTGCCACACTGTAGTTAATGATAAGGTCACAAGCAAGCACCAGAAATACAGCTGGTCCTGAATGGGTCACAAAACCTGAGCTACAGCTCCGTGAAGAAAAGCAGATAGAAACTTGCACGCCATATTCTTCATTTTAGCCAAGGACTGAAGTGAGACTTACTGCACCTCTCCTCTCCTCGCCTCGCCTCGCCTCGCCTCTCCTTTCCTCTCCTCTCCTTCAGCACCGATGTGTATGTGGGAGGGAGCAAAGCTATCCTCCCCAGACAAAAAAAACCTCTTGATTGGAAAATGTTTAAACTCTATGAGAGATTGAGCTTTGCTGCTGGTGTAAGTGGGCTTTGAATTACAGGTAAAGGATGCCATTCAGCATAAGTGATTCACACATTTCCTGTTGCTATCTGCCTCTGTAGAAAAACCTGCCTGTGTAGCACAACTTGTCTCCTGTACCCTGAGCTTCTCAGCTATTGGTGAAGAGGAGTTCATATAACACATGGGCTTGAAGGCTTGACAAACAAGTCTGTCCAATGACTATGCTATACAGAAGACAATGGGAATCAGCCCAGCCCTGAAGGCATGAGGACTTGAAGGCTTGAAGACTTTTATCTTCTCCCCCCAAATAAAAATGGGATTGCAGGGTGTGTGGTATGCAATAACTCTAATAATGATAGGTGTTACAGTGCAACACAGCCCTAACAAAGCAGCAGTATGGGGACTCAGCAGTATGAGGAAACTAAATAAATACTCATCACATTTGACATTATGTTTCAGACTCCTGAAATGTACCCATCCAGCTCTGGGTAGCCAGGAAGGTGTCAACAGCTAACTTGCTTTCACATTAAGTTCCAAAGAACAGCCATTCTCTTTCACTCCTCCCTAAACCAGTGCTTGCAGCCTGCTGCCTGCTCTGCTTTACAATACGGATATTCATGACTACTGGAATGAGCTCGGCTGAATGACCCAGTGCCTAGGAATCACACTATGCAAGCCCAAGCTCTTACACAGGTCTATAGTAGCATGCACAGTGCCACATTACCTTCAACATTTTTCTTGTAACACAGATAAGGAACAGGGGAAATATATAGTTCCCATAACATAGCTTGTTCTGGAGGCAGGATGAAGGGAGAGTGCAGAATCTAAGTATGGATGCAGTAATCCCAGTCACACTGCTGGCCTAGCTGTTTTTCTATCTGAAAGCACTTTCTGAGGACATCATGGGAACTAACCTCACAAGAGGTACTTTTTCCTTTCAATACCTTGACAGAATCCTAGGAACACCCTCAGTCTTCAGAACAAAATCTTTCTCTCCAAGCTGGCTCCACAACATAAAAAAAAATCTCTAGGGAGCTGAAAGGCTGTGGGAGAAAGGTGCATATGTTTCACAGATCTCTCTACTGCTGCTTTCATCTCCCAATTTAATTTCTAGAAGCACCAGCACCTTTCCAGGTGTAGCAAACAGTCATAGACATCTTGTATGTAGGATCGCACAACAGTGCTTCTCTAGTTGCCAGCCAATAATTGTTCATACCACACCAATCCTTTTGTTACAGTGTTATCTCCACTCCAAAACACTGAAACCATCTACACATGACACTGACAGCTACTATGTGGCACTGGCAGCTGTGTCCCAGATACCAATTACTGTACTGCTGGGTGGCTAGAAGAAATTAATTCTTCCCATCAATCATGTAACTCCTAGAGTTCCTCCCTACTCTCCTTTTATTCATTTAGGTGAATCATAATTGTTTGGATACATGAATAAAAAACAAAAAAATCCTGATTAATGGAGCTCAAAACACCATTAGCAACTAAAAACAGTAGCCTTACAAAAATTCAGAGGTTCATATGAGTAGCAAGAGTCAGCCAACTCTAGTTGAAGCTGAACTGTGTGGTGATTGACACTTTCTGAAAGATGCATGTCTGTCCCTGAAATACTTACAATGCACATAAGCTAAAAGGAGAAGAAAATCTCCCGGGACATGTTTTGCAGCAGGGAATAAGGTGTAGTGCTTTAAAGGGATTTATCATGATTGTATCAATTTGTGGTGGACAACAGAATTGAGTACAGCTCAGATCAGCCACATTGCTAACGTAAAATCCACTGCCTCCCTGGCAACACTGTTCTGAATGATTTCATCTATGAGCTGCACTGGCAGTATCTTCACTTGGGGTGAAGATTATAAGTGCACCTTTCTTTCATTTTTTGGAGGACACATGAGGGAGTGCTGGTTCACAGAATTCATGTGAGTATCTGGCCTAAGTGCCTCTATGCTTTCTTACCTCTCAAAAGTGTCTCAGAGAATTTCAGCAGCTCTGGGTACATCTGAAAACCCTCTGAGAAAAAGCCATGAGCACTCCCACCTCAGCCGGATATGTTTCATCAGCTTAATGGGCCTTTGGACCAGTAATTTCACAGACACCCTGTGGCCTTATGTGGCCCAAAACTAGAAATGAACAGGCTCTGTCTGCCTCAGGGAGTGGGGTTTGTTGCCTCAACAATGATTCTGTGCTAAAAATAGATTGCTTGTTATTGCAGTGCTTTTGGGAAACTCCAAAATCTGTAGTGTCCAGGACACAATAAACCATAGTCTGGCTGGAGGACTGAAACCACTGAAGCGACATGAAGAAACTTGCTGCCAATTTGCCATGGTTAAACAGAGTGTTTTAGGAAGTGCTGCAGACTGTAAGTCTGGTCATTTAGCTTCTCTTAAAGGAGTGCTTGTAATTCCTGACACACTACAAAGCCGGGGCATTTGCTGTCCACAGCAGAGAAGTACTCTATTGCTCCAGAAATTAGAATTTTCCCAAGAGGGAAACATTTTTTAAAACCTTTTGTCTGCCTAGAACACCATTTTCAGCCTTTGTCTCTTGCTCCTCTGCAGCCAACACTTTCCTTTCCAGTGAGGTAAGCATGATCCCTGATGAGGGACTGTCTTCTTGGCTATTGCTCCTGCATTTCTGCCCCACCAAGCTTGCAGCCTTTCCAAGGAAGCTGGGAGGCTGAGGCTCGTGAAAATAAATGCGAAGAGGCAGACAAGAAGTTATCTACGTGGTGGGAAACAGTTGCTTCTGATTGCTAATGTCTGTTTTGGCTCTTACAAGAAAGAAAGATAGCTTTTTATCTCTGAGCACAATATAGCACCTTAGATACAGAGCACACAAATAACACTCTGTATATCCTGCTGCTTCAATAGTGAATTCCATTCAGCTCCTGCTTTACTTGAATTACGTGGCTGAGATAAACTTTACTAATGTAATGGCATCTGGAAACAGTTCACACTTTCCTTTAGTCTCCTAAACTGCTGTTACTTTCCCATGCTGGGCTGCATTGTGAGGGCAACCACTTGATCTGCTGCAGTTAAGGTTATAAACCTCTTAAAAAAGATGCTGCAGGCTCCAATCTAGAGTCAAAGTCAGAGAAGGAAAGCAAAGGTATTACCATGTTTTAAAAAGACTGTCTTTTACTATTCTTATAAGCAAGAGTCCAAATAAAATCCGTTTTCTCTTTGGAACACTTTGCTCCTTTTCTATTACATGAAACCACCTCTGCTTAGACAAAACACGTGTTAAAATAATCGTAGTCATATTGGGATTTAAATGTTTCCGTTTACCCCTGAGAAACATTTTTCTCTGGATATCAATAGTTGGCTGAAAGACTGTAGTGTGTGAGGATGCTGAGCTTTTACATCTTACACTCCCTTTTTCTTGCAGCTAAGCAAATGTTTCCCGTTCATGAGGCAAAATCAAGATTTATCCAAAGGCGAAGCAGGCTGGACGGGGTCTTACTTTGTCAGCAGCTTGCCCCTCTCCTGCTGTTAATGTTAACACCTCTGTCAGCTCTGCCAGTGTGGCTGTTGGTGGGATTGTACTAAAGAAGCTCTGGGAAGTGCTTCAGGATAAAAAACTATGGATATGTTCTGAGCACATGAAGTCCAAATGGCTAGTGGCCCAATGAATAGAACATTTGTTTGTCTCTTGGCGAAGTTTTTTCCTTTGGTTTTGAACCATCTCCAGACTAAGGAATCTCCCCTATGAAGGTTTTAATGAAACTGCTAAGAGACGTTTCAGCCCCTGAAAATTAGTATTTTCCAGTGAAAACCAGTCCTTACTTTGCAATGGACAGTGATGCTGAATTGCAATATTGTCTATAAGTAGGAATGTGGGGTTTCTTATTTATTGCATTTCATAGCATGTCAGTGATATTGGTGCAACAACTAGGTGCTTAAGTCTAGAGTTTATGCACCTGAACATCTTTGGCTTTGTGTAAGACTCCACAGGTACCTCATATTTCACTTCAATATCTCACAAGTTTCTGAGTTTTCTGCTCCTGCTTAACCCAAAATGCATCCAGCTTGGTACTCAAAGCTGGGTCTAAGGGAGATCAACCCCAGGCAATCCTCTGCCTTGATTTCTTGAATGGAACTTACTATGCAGTATCAGATCAGGTTGCCCTCAAAATGCAGAAGCAGCAAATGATTTTTCAAAGCAGGGATGGATAATGTTTCCTAATAAGTAGCTAATGTAAAATGCATGCATCATCCTGGAAACTGAAGCCTGGGTCTCCCACCCCATGTATCACCAGACTCTAGCTTCAAACATGCACAGAAGGTGAGTGAATTTCAAAAGAAGTTCTACAGCTACAGCAAGAAAGGCTAAACCCCACTCCCCAGAGAGCTTGCACTGCTTCCTACCCAGACTGATAGCTGTCCTGGGTGATGACCTATCTGTGTTTGAATTCCCTCCGGCAAAGGAGGAAACTGAACTATTCCTGTGCAAATGTGCCAGACCTCTCACACTGCCATCTCCAGCCCTAATTTCTACACTCTCACTGTCAGAATGTCCTGTCCCAGCAGACCAGGCAGATTGCATAATTTTGAAACCCTCACCTGCACTGGTCAGTACAGCAAGCCAACTGCAGGCTTTGGATATTCAGGACAAGAGCTTCACAGCAAAAAGCACAGCGACTACAATGCACTGCTGCAGCATTCATTGACCTGTCTGGATCTAGTCCTTCCAACCCACAAAGTCCCATGTTCTGCTACTGTGACAGATGACAAATGACTGTAATTGTGATTACCACAGATACTTAACTCTTTCTTGCTCAGAAACAGTTTTTACTTCCCAAGCATAGATCCTTAAGATTAGTTTCTCTTGCTGCTTTTCATAGTCTGTTCCATATTTTAGAAAAGGCCATATCTCACCAGTAATCCCTGCAAGCCTTAAAGCAGCAGCTTGCAGCATGAGATTGAAATCCTGCAGGAGTGAAGCAAGGGAAAAGAAGACCAAAGTTTACACAAGTAGCTGTCACTACATTAAAATCAAGTGATATGAAATTGAACTTTGTGCCTCCCAATAATTTCATCCATTCCTTTCTATTTCACAATTGGGAGATCAGACTTCAAATGTCATTTTCCACCACAGCTTTCTCTCATTTTTCCTCTCTGAGATACAAAATGCCAAACCATATAAGCCTTAGATAAAGTTATTTTCTTCTTCTGTTTCCATTATTAAACATTTATTCCAAGGCTAACTCTTAAAAAAGTATGACATCAGCAGCAAGAAGTTGGCAATTTAGTCTTCTTCACCGTCATGGGGATATGTGTGCGCTTTGGAAGGTGGGCAGGTAGCACTGCAGAGGTGCATTACTCTATGACTACAGGAGAGGATGACCTCTGGCTCCCTGCTTCATTGCATGCTTGGCCCGCGTCCTGCCTGGAAACACAGACAAAGATGATTTCATTGTCCTGAGCATAGTCCCTAAGTCATTCCTTGCAGACATGGAAGATCTACTAATGAGAGAATCGCCTTTGGCACTGGGTTCAGCAGATTAGTTTGATTTTGCACTGAAAGTATTTTTGAGTGACCACAGAGTTACTCATAGCTGAAAACTGTCCTTTACTGTTTCCCAGGCTAGACAGTTAATGTGTGTTGTACTCTAAGCTGCATAATGGACAGGAACTGACTTTCTCCTAGAGGGACACATCCTGCACCTGCTTCAGCTTCAAAGGCCTAACAAGCAGTCAGATCAAATCGCAGCTGCAGTACTAGAAAGGGTTGTTTTACAACACAGTCAATGAACTCAGACTCAGACAGAAACACAAGGTGTTTAACAGTATATATAAACCCTATGAGCCATCATGTGGTCTCAACCATGAGAAGATATAATCTGCACCAAATTTTAACCCAGGGATCCCTAGGATGGCTTAGCAATGCTGCGATCTATCTCTCCTCATAACAGAGGAAAAACTGCCCAGGAGCTGTTAATTTTCCACTGTAAACTGTCTGAAAGTAGAGGTACCATGTAAATATGGCATTTGTCGCTCTCTGTCACTAACAAAATTACTGGAATAATGCATAATTAACCATTCAAAGTTCAGCTTTGTGAACATCCCAACAAGAGAGTGAGCAGCGGATGAGCTGCCATTTCTGAGAGGCAAAGTTAGAAGTCCACAGGCTAAAGAACATTGATTGCATCCATCAAAACTATTTTGTAGCATGATACAAGCTAATCATTCTAGTAATTTGCAAGATTTCCAAGCCCCGCTAACACTCATCCCGTATATAAACAGGACACCTTATGACTATCTTGGATGTGCAACAGCACAAAGAAATCTTAAGATAATATTATGCATGTGTAATTATGCTTTCCACACATCCTAGCATAACCCTTTGCTAATGCATGTGTGTTTTCAGATCCATTGGGTTTTTTAAAATTCTGTAGAATATTGATAAATAGGCATCACTCTTTCTAGTCACCACAGAGCTGCCAACATGTAACATAAAGATGATACTGTACATGGTATTTGGAATATAATTAATAACTTTAAGCAAAACTCACTGAACAATAATTCTGTTGGTGTTCTTTATACAACCCCCTGCTTGTTGCTGTTATGTAGGTTTAAAGAGGAAAGTAGTGGTATTAGTAGAGGTAAAACTTTATACCATAGCTTTAAAGCTTAACTGACACAGACAGAGTCACTTCTTATCTTTTTTAAACACAGTGTGTAAGCTAGACACTTGGAAGCCTAAGGAAAATGGGTCCACCTCTGTTCTTTCAAATACTTAATACCTTTTCAGCTCTTAATCAGTTCCAAGGTCTCCACCACTGATAGTATCACAGCCCTAGGGAGCAGGTTTCCTCACGTGCAAGTGAAAAGTGATCTGCTTCCTCATCCCACAAAGGTGTTACAATCCATGTTAAAAATGCCTTTTCCCTGGATTTCTAGAAAGGGCTGAGTTATCAAGAAACTGCTGATTCATTTTTGTCATTTGCTACAGTGTTCTCCCCACTGTAAACTGAGGGTTTAGCAAAGGCGACTGACAGAACTGCTTTGAAGGCCAATACTACAGTTTAGAAATTTGCAAGACTGCTCTTCCCACTTCCTTTGAATTCCATGCAATGGTCAACCACCTAACAGTGAACAGCACTGCCCTAAGTTCCTATCTCCATTGTCTCCCCAGGACCTGTGCAGAGCTGGCAAACTCAGTTCTGTCATGTTTCACTCCCTCTCCTGAGTTGGCTGCCAGTGGAAGAATCCATAAAATACAGTAGCTGTTTTGCTGAGTAAGCTACTTTTCAAAGCATCGATCAAATCATGGCCTTATTTTACTCTACTAAAATAAAAAGACTAAGGAGCTACACAAATCAAGATATTGTTTTTCATTCCCTTGCTGTTATTCAATCCATTTGTGCCCCAAAATGATTTCCAGATTTTTTTACTGGTTAAAGAATAAAGAAATAATTATTTCTAGAATCATAGGTAACATTAAATATTGAACTGCAGGGTCTATTTCTCAGTTAAAAGCAAATGTAACTTGTTCAATGCTCCAAACAGCATAAGTATACATCAAAGATGGATTTAGTATTAATTTGGTGCAGAGCTTTGCACTGTGTGCTGTGTCAAATACTGCTAGTTTTGATTTATTCTTCACCTTGGGGTAAGTTCCAACCCTAAGTTATTTTCATTTGCAAAGAGAATGCAATTTTATAAGACATATTTTATACTGGCAATGAAAATATTTGATGAGTACCATGTAAGCAGAATAAATATCTGAAATCATAAAACAAATAGTCTACTGGATTTGCTGAAATAACTACAAATAATTCTAGAAATCAAAACATCAAACATAACTTGAGAGAGAATATTTTATCAAGAACACTTGTTCCTTTATGTATGCTAAATAACATCAGAGAACTGGGTATGATGGGTAGGATACATATCTATCTCGCTGTATATGCATTCTAAGTTTATGAAGATGGTAACAAGAGATTTTACTGGGTATTGCTGCTTCTTTGCCTTTATAAGTAGATTTCTTCTTGGGCAAGGTAAGCAACCTCATGGATAAGGAAGAAAGCAGTAGAGATGAACTACTTAAGACTTTAGTATGGCTTTTGATGCTGTCCCACACGACACTCTCATAAGCAATGTAAGTAAATATTATTTACATGTAAGTACTGTCAGGCAGGTGCAGAAATCATTGAAAAATCATTTTGAGATTAGGTATCAGTCTTTTGCTCTCAGGCTGGACAGACATCAGATAGCTGGGTTTTATATATTAACTATTTTCATTGTTAATAGAGAGACTATTAATTAAGTTTTTAGAAAACTTAAAGCTGAGAGGTCTTGTAAATCATTTGGAGGATGCATTCAGAGCTTTGAAGGACCATGAGGGATTCTTCCAAAATCATCTCAGTAAAACTGAAGAGTCAGATAGTGAAGGTAGATGAATCCAGGGAAGAGATGACAGTTCAGCAGAAAAGTATTCAAAATGTGAACTACCTGCAAAACAAGTATGTTGAAGATGTTAACAGAAAAAAAGAAAAAGAAATCATACTGAGAGAAAGTAAAAGAGTGTCTTCATAAGACATGGAAAGTAACTTTGCTTTCCTCAGTGCTGGTGGGGACACAAGGTGTCCCATTTAAAGCACCCCTCTTATGGAAGCATTATGCAACTTGTGAGCACTTCTGATCAGGGACCCCTATCTTTACCTGATCCCCACTTTTGACTAGCATTCTGTGAGGTGAGAATCAGACCCTTGGGAAGATCCCCAGCAATTGCAGGTTTGTTTCAAACAAGTGGGCAGGCAGTTTCCAACATCTTGTTATGCAGAGTTATAACAACTCTGAAACTGCCTAAAATATGAGATCTGGGTGGAAAGGTGGAAGTGGCTGGGCTTTTAGAGGCTGAAAGGGAAAAGAGAGACCTAACAGTTTTCCAGAACATTAATGGTAATATAAAGGTTTGAGGATTAATTATTTTCCAAGCCCCCTGAGGGAAGGCAAAGAAAAACTGCCCCTCTTCCTTACTCTTTTATAGGCATCTAATGGCCAGTGTTGGAGGTAAGGTACTAGGCTAGACCTCTGCTCTGAGCCTACCCAGTCACTATTATGTTATGCTGGTCTTCTGACCTTCTGAAGAAACACCAGGTTGTTTTCCCAGATGCCGGAGGTGTGCAAACCCTGGGAACAAGCCCTTTGTTTTCATGCTCACTGAGTACCAGGTACATAGAAGCACTGTATCAAGCAGGCCAATACACAGCTCTTGAGGAAACAAGAAAAGGAAACTCCAGCCTGTATACAGTGAAGAATTTACACATTCTTTTAATAACTCTCCGACTTGATATAGCCCCAAACTGAGTAGAAGAAAACAACCTACAAAAAGGTTTTTGAGCTACTTGAGCTTTGAAGCCCTTTCCTGGCATAGATCTATGTCTGAATACAAGAAGCACAGAGCTCACACCATTGTGATGGGTACTCAGTCCCATATTTCATACACCTACCAAAAGACAGAAAACAACTGTGAAACCATGCCAGGAGAAGAACATAAAAATGGATGTAAAATTATTGCTATATCATATTCATCTAGCTGGTAAAAGTAAGGAGAAGCAAATCCCCTGTTGGTTAAGTAATTTGTCTGTAAATATTAAAATTAGCTTCTCTCCAAGATATTTGTTACTCACCTTTTGAAATTAAGCAGAAATTAAGAAATGTTACCACAATATCAATTGCTAACTTTACTAACAGGGCTAATGTAACTCTTTTTAGATATACTGGAACAATCCTTCCTCTGTACTCCTAGGATAGCAACACACCCCTGAAGTGTCCTGGCATTTGCTGTCAGACTGATTCACATGCCCTGGCTTTTCAATTTCCCCCCCTCCCCCCCCCCCCCCCCCCGGAACTAAGTGAGCCCCTGTTTCCTTGAATTTTCCTAGAATCTAACAGTAGTAGCCTCAGATTATCAAATCAGCATGCAAATGAACATTGACTTATCTGAAACATGTCTTGATTTCATCGTGGTATTTATGCAGACAAAATGCATTTATCAAAAATGGACTTACAGTCCATATCCGTATGGACTACATGGGACTAATGGCAAGTTGTAAGCTCCCTTATCGGCATGTTGAGGTTATTAGCCTTCCCTTTGTCTGGACAAGGGACACAGCTGGACATTACAGAGAACATTATCACTGCCTTACCTGTAACCCTACACATAAAGAAAGGATGGAAAAAGAAAGAGGCAACTCAGACACAGATTTAGATTTAGGGGTCCATTTGCAGCACTACTCTCAGGGAACTCTTGCGTGGCTGGTTACAAAAGGCACATAACATCTCTCTCTTGATCTTTAAAGCCACTGGAAGAGCAACTCTTGCCCATGCCCTGCGGTTTCCTAGCTCAACATTTCCCAACTCAACTCGACGCAGATCCAAAAGCAATGTTTCTCTTTGTCTAACACTCCATAAAGAGCCTCTTATTCTGCAAATCTTATGGAGGTAGAACTGATTAGTTCAGCATCCTAGATCTAGGGCTTCAGACATTGCCTTCCCTGCAGCTCTTCCTTTAGGCTGTCTGTGGATGACCCCCCGCTCAGCACACAAGCCGATGTGTATTCCAGTCAGAGCTGCCCAGTTCTCCCATGCATTGTACAGGGAGCCTGGATGCTTGCACAGCACTCTGGATGTCATGATGGCATCAAAATACTTTACTGGCTATAATCCTTCTTGGATTTGGACCCCCCACCTCCCAGCAGGAA
>NW_010527124.1:12986-16880 GCF_000687285.1 Phaethon lepturus
TTGCCATCTCTAACACATCATTTGCTGATTGGGATGTCAGGTGTCTGTGTAGTGATGAGTTCAGTGACTGGGTGTGGAGATCAGTAGCTAAATTTACTGGTAAGAAGTGCAAAATAACATGGTTGCAAGCACAGACATACTGTCCTCATGCAATTGCTAAAGTGTATCTCATACCCCCGCGTTTTCTGAAGGTTAGTAGCACTCAGCTCTCAAATTCTTGCTTCAGCCTATGACTTTCTGCACTCTCAAGAATAGAGTAGGTGAATGGTAAATGCTGTACCATTGCGTGCTGCTCTTGATAATGTTATTTCCAAAGTTTTTAATAACCCACAACATTACAGAGAAGTTACTCTCTATCTAGGTAAGCACAACAGCTGTTTGCACTGCTAACATTGGACTGCCATCTTTTGCACATTTATTGAGAAAAGTTTTAAAGATTTCTGGGCTATTTTGGTCGTACTGGTATAATGATTTTGTTTGTTCAAGCTATTAATTTCTAATTTACTTCTGGTTTTGTTGTTAAGGGTGACAGCCACTGAAATTTCACACACTACAACAGAAATGCTGTCTTCACTTAGTAAAGGATATATAGAAAGGCATGTGACTTGTTTTCACAGGGCAGGGCTGGTTTGTACTGGTGCTATAAACTCTGGAGAATGTGCTCCAGAAAATCTGCTCTCACAGAAGGAGAGTGGAGCAAAGCAATCCATACTTGCTCTGTGTTTTTGAACCATTCTTTCTGCCCTGTAGGAATCAAGGAAGGTACAAATTACAGCAACACATCGGACTCGACAGGGAAAACCTTAACCAGCCCAGAAGTCCTTAAGGACTATCTCAGAAGACAGCTTGAGGGGTACCTCTTCCTTTTCAAGGGGGAAGAGGGAGAGGGAAAGATTTTCTTCATGCTCAATCGATCAGCATTAACTACAGGAGTGTCCTTGTTTCAGCCAGGATAGAGCTGGTTTTCTTCAGAGAAGCTAGTGTGAGGCTATGTTTTGGATTTGGGATGAGAAAATGTTGATAATGTGATGATGTTTTGGGTTGTTGTTAAGTAGTCAAGGACGGTCCAACTTCTCGTGCTGGTCTGCTAGCAAGAAGGCTGGGGGATGCACAGGAAGCTGGGAGGGGACACAGACAGGACAGCTGACCCAGGCTGGCCAAAGAGATATTCCCTATCATACAACATCGTGCTCTACATAAACTGGAGTCAGCCAAGGGGCAGAAATCGCTGCTCGGGGACAGGCTATCAATCGCTGGGTGGTGAGCAATTGTTGTATTGGGCATCACTCAGTCTTATACATTCCTTAGTTGGTATTATTATTGTTGTTATCATTGTTGTTTCTTTCTCTCTTGCTGTCCTATTAAACTGTTTTTATCTCAACCCACGAGTTTTTTTTCCCAATTCTCTTCCCCGTCCCACTGGGGAGCGGGGAGTGAGTGAGCGGCTGCCTGGTGCTTAGTTGCTGGCTGGGGCTAAACCACGACAAGGAGACACAAAATGGGACAGCTGCCCTCTTCACTCCTCTTACGTCCTACTGAATTCTCTCATCTTGCCTTAACTGTCTCTTGACACGTTCCTTTCCAAGTCCCTGGTTGTCTCAGATGTTTTTTCACCCTCCCTTCCCATGTCAGTGTTTTGCCTCCAACTCCAATGTCTGGTTTGTCTAATTTAATCACTGCTCTGCTCTTAGCAAAATATTTCATCTTCTCCTCCCATATATTCACAGGCTCCAAGTCAGAGAGTCAGCTCTGTAACAGCAGCTGCATGGTCTATCTTATTGTAAAGACTTTTCCACCATGCTACTTCACATCCATATCTCTCCTGTAACCTTCCCTTGACTCAGAAAGAGCAGCTTCTTTTTTCTCATGTGAACTTTCCCACTGTCTTTGTCCAGGATTGGTCAAAAGTGCTTGGGAGAAGGGGGGGAAATGTTATTTTTCTCCCACACAATTTTTTTTCTCAAATGAAATAAGGATTTTCTTTTCACCTTTTATTGATCCATAGACAATATGGAAGTTCTGGATGAAAACAATACTTACCATGATTACTGAACTGTTTTAATTTTCACTGGAGCAGTGCCTCCTGGAGTTACAGTTGAAGGGCATGATACTATCATTCTTACTCTCTGTGACTGAATAGTAACATTTATTATCCTTTTTCCATAGCACAGCAAACTTTTATGGAAGGGACAATTTTTCTAAACACTGTGCTGTTCGCCCATTAGTTCTTACAGCCGTAGCATCCTTAGGATCACAGAATCACAGAATCACAGAATCACAGAATGGTAGGGGTTGGAAGGGACCTCTGAAGATCACCTGGTCCAACCGCCCTGCCAAAGCAGGATCACTTAGGGCAGGTTGCACAGGAATGTGTCCAGTCGGGTTTTGAAGGTCTCCAGAGAAGGACACTCCATAATCTCTCTGGGCAGCCTGTTCCAGTGCTCCGTCACCCTCACAGTAAAGAAGTTTTTCCTCATGTTGAGGTGAGACTTCCTGTACTGCAGTTTATGCTCATTGTCCCTCATCCTATCACTGGGCACTACTGAAAAGAGACTGGCTCCATCCTCATGACAGCCACCCTTCAGATATTTATAGACATTGATAAAGTCCCTTCCCAGCCTTCTCTTCTCCAGACTAAACAGCCCCAGGTCTCTCAGCCTTTCCTCATACAAGAGCTCTTCCAGTCCCTTAATCACCCTCGTAGCCCTCTGTTGGACTGTTTCCAAAAGTTTCTTGTCTCTCTTGAACTGGGGAGCTCAGAACTGGACACAATACTCCAGATGAGGCCTCATCAGCACGGAGTAGAGGGGGAGGATAACCTCTCTTGACCTGCTGGTCACACTCTTCTTAATGCACCCCAGGATACCATTGGCCCTCTTGGCCACCAGGGCACATTGCTGTCCTGTGGATAACTTATTGTCTACCAGGACTCCAAGGTCCTTCTCCATGAAGTTGCTTTCCAGCAGGTCAACCCCTAACCTGTACTGGTGCATGGAGTTGTTCCTTCCCAGGTGCAAAACTCTATACTTGTCCTTGTTAATTTTCACAAGGTTCCCCTCCTCCCAACTCTCCAGTCTGTCCAGATCCCATTGAATGGCAGCATAGCCTTCTGGTATATCAGTCACTTCTCCCAGTTTTGTGTCATCAGCAATCTTGCTGAGGGTACATTCCAACCCTTCATCTAGGTCATTGATGAAGATGTTGAACAAAACTGGACCCAGTACTGATCCCTGGGGAACACCACTAGCTACAGGCCTCCAGCTGGACTCTGTGCTGCTAACCACAACCCTTTGAGCTCTGTTGCTTAGCCAGTTCTAGATCCATCTCACAGTTCACTCATCCAACCCATACTTACTGAGCTTCACTATGAGGATGTTATAGAAGACAGTGTCAAAAGCCTTACTGAAGTCAAGGTAAACCATATCCACTGCTCTCCCTTCATCTACCCAACTAGTCACCCCATCATAGAAGGCTATCAGATTGGTCAAGCATGATGTCCCCTTGGTGAATCCATGCTGACTACTCCTGATAACTTTCTTTTCATCCATGTGTCTAGAGATGGCCTCCAGAAAGAGCTATTCTATCACCTTCCCAGGGATGGAGGTGAGGCTGAATGGTCTGTAATTTCTTGGGTCTTCCTTCTTGCCCTTTTTGAAGACCGGGGTGACATTGGCTTTCCTTCAGTCCTCAGGCACCTCTCCCATCCTCCATGATTTTTCAAAAATGATGCAGAGAGGTGTTGCAACAACATCAGCCAGCTCCCTCCTCAGCACTTGCGGGTGAATCCCATCAGGGCCCATGGATTTGTGAGCGTTCAGTTCAACCAAATGATCTCTAACTCAAACTTTGTCAACCAGTGGAGGGTCTTTCTCCCTCCAGGCTTTTTCACTTACC
>NW_010527125.1:0-3030 GCF_000687285.1 Phaethon lepturus
ACCCATGATACCAGCTTAGACTCTGGCTAATACCTTTTGCTCTAAGTCTCTTAAAGTCTAGACATAACCTCAGAAGAGGCAATGAGTGCTTCCCATGTACACACAGCAGTGCTAAGAATCTTCTTTCAGGTGGGATCCAAGCTTTCTTCTAAATCGGGCAACTCTTGCACTGTGTAAAAAAATATAGTGTAAAAGCATTAAACACTCTGAAATTACAGCAGCTGACCTTATGATAGACTCAATTTTCCCAAAATTTATTTTAAATAAACTGGCTTGCTTATCTGTAAATTAATATTAGTCAGATTTAAGAAAGTCTTAATATCCAGATTTTATATTTTCAGGCACCCTTAACTGAAAAATACAATTTAACCACTTTGTAAAATTTATCATTTAGTTAAAATCTATTGTAAACTCAAGGAACTTGAATACTTTAAGAACATTTCAAGTGATTAGGTTGTCATCAGGAAAGTATTAATAATTATTGTTTATAAATGTTATACCTACAGTCAAAGACAGTTCATCAGCTCAGGTCACTCTCAAGTAGTCCCAGAGGAATTCAAGGGAGCTCAGTCAGCCTGGCTGCCCTGGTAATTTGTCTCCTCTCACAGGTGCTACCTGGTCACACCTAAGCGGGGACATGCAGTATGCAGACTGGCTTTGCTGCAGCACCTTTGGCCACACACTCTGGGTTAGACAGGGTGGCTGTAGCTTTTTCTAAAGAAGCCTGTTCTAGTCAGCGTCAGGCCCATCTTTACTTTGTCATGGGAAAGCAGTGACCTCAGCAAAACAAAAAAAACCCACCTGTCTCAATTTCTTTCTGACATTTGCTTTAGCTTAGAAGAAAGTTATGTTTGGAGCAGATGGAGGAAGATGTTCAGTTCACTGGATCACCAAATTCCCCTGTGGATTTTTTTCCTTCCCAGTTGTAAAAGACACCCTGTACTGGACCCAAACAATTCACCCTGTTTCTAACCCCAGGGGCTACAGCAGACCTTTCAAATGGGTTGTTACTACTGATTCATATTGCTTATTCTCTCTTAGAAAGTTTTGTCCTTTAACAATACCTGGTGAAAAGCATATTCACTTTCTTATGTAAAGGAGATAATAGGACCGTAATCTTTCTTTAAAATGTGTGCTCAATACTTATTTTATCAGTGTTGTTTTAATTCCAAAAAATAAAATAGAAATTAGAACATTGCTGAATCTCTTTAGACCTAAAGCATCATATAGTAAAAATTATTTTCGTTTTTAACTGGGTGTATACAGACTTTTTACCTTACTAAACTGCTTGTGTTCTTGCTTCTAGTTTGTAAACACAAGACTGTGAAGACTTTCTGGGCCACTGAGTCCAGTTACCTCTCATAAGAGACATTGTTCCTTCACAGTTGTTTTAAGATCTATTTTAAATGTGGGTTTTTTTCTATTGTTAAAAGCTTTTAACACTGAAGAGTTCACATATTTTCTTTAGCCTTCATTTGGTTTGTTAGGAGAAAATACTCTTGAATCAGTTCAAAAGAAATGATAATTTCCTCTGAGTAGTAAGTTCCTGCATGTTTTTTTCTTTTTTTTCTCCTTGGTGGTAAGGAGTAAAGAAAATACTCATTTAGTCTCTTTTGATAATATAGTCTAATTCCTTCCAATCATCTTAATAGCCCAGTCATCTGAAGAAGAATCAAAATCTCCAGGTCCATAAGTATCTCAGCTCTTGGCAGCTGATGTTATACTTGCATATGAGAGGAGTTTCTTACTAATCCCAAAATCAATGAACTTCCATTTTGCAATAATTCATCCCTTTTCCAATACTTTAGTCCCTCAAGATCACCCGGTTAGTCCCAGATGATATCTACATACACCTTTTTCTTTGATAATTCAGTTTTTCTCATCAGTAAGTTTTACTCATACTCCTTTTTAGAAAATTCTTTTTTTTCTTTATTTTTTTAAATGTCATTAATGGAAAAAAACAGATTGGTCCTAATATTTATTCTTGAACTCCTCAAATAACCTCCAAAGAACCCAATAGTTCCTCTTCATTAAGCTTTTGTTGTCCTCTACAGTTCTTTATCCACCTTACAATTCCTGTCTTAATCCCTGTATTCTCTAGCTGAAGTAGTAATTTCCTATGTGGCACAATATCAAATACTTCAGTATATCTAGTTTATATTTCCCTTTGTCCTGGTTTCAGCTGGCATAGAGTTAATTTTCTTCATAGAAGCTAGTATGAGGCTATGTTTTGGATTTGGGGTGAAAAAATGTTGATAACATACTGATGTTTTTAGTTGTTGCTAAGCAGTCAAGGGCTTTTCAGCTTTCCATGCTCTGGCCTGTCAGCAAGAAGGTGGGGGGTGCACGGGAGGCTGGGAGGGGACACAGACAGGACAGCTGACCGAGGCTGGCCAAAGGGATATTCCATATCATACAACGTCATGCTCAGAATATAAAGCTGGGGGAGTTGGCTGGGAAGGGGATGCGGCTCAGGAACTAACTGGGCATCGGTCAGTGGGTGGTGAGCAATTGTGCTGTGCATCACTTGTTCTGTATATACTTTTATCTTTTTTATTTTTTTTTCCTGTCCTATTAAACTGTCTTTATCTCAACCTATGAGTTCTACCATTTGTTTTCCTGATTCTCTCCCCCATCCAGCTGTGGAGGGAAGGGTGAGCAAATGGCTATGTGGTTGTTTTGGCTACCTGCTGGGTTAAACCACAAAAGTCCTTTTTGGCACCCAACGTGGGGCACGACGGGTTGAGATAACGACAAACCTGACTAGAGGGTGCTAGAACAAATTTGTTATAAAAATTCATTATATTAGTTTGATAGTTGCTGGTCACAATGCTTATTCATTTGCTCTCAAAGTTCTTGTGCTTGTTCTCAGGGTTGTGTCATGGAACACCTTACTTGCTGTATATGTTCCCCATTGTGCTGTTTATAATCTCTGGGAACTGTGTCAAGGTTGTCACTGTGCTGTACTTTGTAACAGCAGCTTATGGTATGATATGCCGTCATCTCTGTACTTCAGTAGCCATCTCTTAG
>NW_010527126.1:0-3966 GCF_000687285.1 Phaethon lepturus
TGCAGAGTTGTTTCTCTTACATGTTCTCACTTCTCTCTCCAGCTGCAGTTCCTGTGCCCTTTTTTTTTCCCCTTCTTAAATATGGTACCATGTAGGCACTACCACCGTTGCTGATATATGCTCGGCCTTGGCCAGCAGCAGGTCCGTCTTGGAGCCGGCTGGCATTGGCTATGTCGGACATGGGGGAAGCTTCTAGCAGCTTCTCACAGAAGCCACCCCTGCAGCCCCCCGCTACCAAAACCTTGCCACGCAAACCCAATACACTAATGTTTCTGACTAATCCTTTATTACTACTGATAATGATTCTTCAGGTAGCAAATTTTGTTCTGGCTCAGGAAAAAAAAATCAAGCTTGAATAGGAAGAACAGCATGAATAGATGTTTTGAGACATGCAAGTGAATGCTTCTGTGTATGTCAGAGCTTTCATTATTCTAATAGACTACTCAGCTTTGTTATGTTTTTATTACTTCTGATGTATTACTTTAGGCCTCTATTTTTGTTATGTCATTTATTTAAATTTATCACACAGCAGAAAACACTAGAGAGAGAAAAAAAAAAGCAACAGATGAAGTTTAGGGGCCATGTTGCACCTAATTTTGTGACTTTGAAGGTAGCTGAAAGAACACCAGATTCTTGAGAACAGCTCTGGAAAAGAAAAAGTTGGAACTCTATTCCCTTCTCCTGTGACTGTGAATGTTTAAGTTGTGGTCATTAAAAAGTTACTGGAACAAATCTAACCAGAACAGAGGTCTTTTATCATCACCATGCCCTGAAAAATCAGCTCAGTCTTGTGATGCCTACTTCCTTATTGTTTTTAGCTCTTTGCAGCTTTACTACCTTTTACAGGGGCAGATTTCTCTGGGGATATGAAAGTTAAATGGACTTAATCTCTCACCCCTCCCATTACCCCTGCCCAATCAGTACTTGTTTTGCGTCACATCAAGGAAATGAGTGAGTAGTCCTCATTTTGTTTTGCAACTGCATCCAGCTCCATTTGATAGGTGTTAAACCTAAGTCTAAAGAAATCACACATAGATAAAAAGTACATTTTAATCTGATGGTTACAAAACTTGTGTAGTTAGGAACTCAATTTGATGTGACATATATGCTTGTGTATTGCAGGATGAGATTGTTTCAGTGAAACATCCACATAAAAAAATAAAAGCAGAAGAAGAAAATGAAGAAAAGCCTGAGCCGGATATTGGTATAAAGAAGGAAGCTGAAGAAAACAGAGAGACAAAAGAAAAAGAAAATAAGAGGGATTTGAAAAGGGAGAAAAAAGATAAAGAGGATAAGAAAGAATTAAAAAATATTAAAGAAAAGAGAGAAAACAAAGTAAAAGAATCCACACAGAAAGAAAAAGAAGTAAAGGAAGAAAAGGTAACTAGGTTTATTTTTCATATATAGCACTAGAAAAGGCCACCAGGTTTTTGTGAATGATTTTGAGTTGAAAAGGTATTTTGGATCATTTACTTTACAGTTGTCATTTCATTGAAATCTTTTGCATCATTTGAAGTTTTATTTTTACCACTTGTAACTACAAGGACAGGCATATGAAATGGGAAATTACCTCTTTAAAGATGCATAGCTTAGTGGGACTGAGAGTGCAAGTGGTGCAAGAAACTTGTCCGTTCTCCTTCTCCATCCCTTGGAGAGAAAAAAAAAGGTACTGTCATTGAATATCAGAATTATTTTTTTTTCTTGTTATTATTTAAGAGAATGCAGTAATTACAGTGATTGCCTAATTACAGTATAATTCCAAAAACCAAAAATAAGGTTTGCTTATAAGATACATTTTCATATTTTGTTCTTAGGTGAACGAAATCAAATCTGAAAATAAAGAAAAAAATAAAAAAGTTTCATTGTTGGGTATTCCAATTCATATTACTGCAACTAGTGAACCAGTTCCTATATCTGAAGAATCTGAAGAACTGGATCAGAAGACATTCAGTGTGGTAAGTCCCTTGTTGATAACTTAGTGTTTACACATGATATTCTAAATGAACAGTTTCTGATGTTCTTGATTCTGCTATTAGGCATTATAACACATATATCTATTGCCAGTAAAATCTTAGATCAGTGAAGGGTTATCGACACTATACTAAAGTCAGTTTTGTTTTCAGGCCAGCAGTTTTATTTTATTGCATTTATGCAGTATAGTGAAGAGTATTTGTCTAGTCCTCTGTGTGCTGAATAGTTTTAAAATACAGACTCTGAAAATCCATCCTCAAGAATAATTCACGGATATTGCTTCTTAAAGGACAGAAACAAATTAATTTTAATGCAACTGCTGTAAGTCTCTGGCTTGGCCTTATCAAATACCCCTTTGTTCTTTGTAAGCTAACAAGAGAAATTAAGTTTCAAAGTTGCTCTTGAAGTATTACAGACTTACTGCATTAGACAGAGGAAGGAACAAATCCTAAAGTCCTTAGAAATATCTTGCCAGAGTAATATCTCTGATACCGAAAGAATTTCAGTTATATCACTCCTTTTGACCACAACAGAATCAATACTGGAAGAAAAAAAGGTAGGCAAACTCAAGCTATGTAAAATTTTATAGGTCGATAGGGGCCTTTGGAAAGATGCTAAGGAGTTACTTTGAGCAGCTACTTTTCTGCTGTGGAAGTTCTGTCATTCAGGTCTCAACAGTTGTCTGTTATTGCCAGACAGGTTTACTGGATCTACTGTGGTGCTGGCTGTGAGAGGCAAATTATCTTGTTTTCTCATCAGTATGGTATTGACCAGTTTATGTATGTGGGGTTATTTGTTTTGTGTTTTCTTTTTATCTAAATGTTATAAGTGCCTCATCCATAATTTCCAGGATATCTTGCGTGTGGCTAGGTGACTGAAAATCACTTGATTCCCATGTACAATTACGTATCTCTGTTCACCTCTACACTTAACTTCAGCAGTGTACTTTGTAAACTGTCTTTTTAAAGGTTGCTTTAAGCTGTGGTTAGTGCAATATGTGATGTAGCCGCTTAATTACTTAATGGCATGAACTGGTAATGGAACAGCTTCACCGATTTTTGAGTTGTCCCTAGATGTTGACACAGTGATGGTGATGTTCTCCAAAACCCCTCATATTTTTGATTCTGGATATACAGACTTGCCTCTTGTCCTGATTTCGGCTGGGACAGAGTTAATTTTCTTTCTGATAGCTGGTATAGTGCTATGTTTTGGATTTGGGTTGAAAATAATGTTGATAACATACTGATGTTTTTAGTTGTTGGTAAGCGGTCAAGGACTGTCCAGCTTCTCATGCTGGCCTGCCAGGGAGCAGGCTGGGGGTGCACGGAAGCTGGGAGGGGACACAGCCGGGACAGCTGACCCAGGCTGGCCAAAGGGATATCCATACCATATGACATCATGCTTGGTATATAAAGTTGGAGAGAAGAAGAAGGGGTATGGGGAGATGTTCGGGGTTATAGCATCTGTCTTCCCAAGAAACCATTATGCATGATGGAGCCCTGCTTCCCTGGAGATGGCTGAACACCTGCCTGCCCATGGGGAGTAATGTATAAAATCCTTGTTTTGCTCTGCTTGTGTGCACGGTTTTTGCTTTGCCGATTAAACTGTCTTTATCTCAAACCGTATGAGTTTCTTCAGTAGTGGGTATGAATGGCTGTGTGGTTGTTTTGGCTACCTGCTGGGTTAAACCACAACAGTAATTTCTAACGCTCAACGTGGGGCTTGACAAGTTGATATAATGACAAATCTGACTAGAGCGTGTTAGAACAAATTTGTTATAAGCATTCATTATATTAGTTTGATAATCACTGCTCACAATCTTGATTTACTTGCTCTCAAAGTTGTTGTGCTTGTTCTCAGGGTTGTGTTTTGTGATACCTTACTTGCTGTATATGTTTCCCGTTGTGCTGTTTATCATCTCTGGGAACTGGGTCAAGGTTATCATTATGCTGTACTTTGTAACACTGGCATATGATATGATAAAATGGCTGGTGA
>NW_010527126.1:4365-4695 GCF_000687285.1 Phaethon lepturus
GCATGCCAGTATCAGTTGCCCCTATACACAAGAAGAAATGGACACGAAAGTCAGCTCGTTTAGTAAAGGATAATGAAGAAAGGCCATCTTCATCAGGAACAGGAGGACAAAGAGGCAGAACCAGAGATAACCACCTGATCCCTGTCCCTGAGTGAGCTGCAAGATATGCGAAAAGACTTCAGCCGTCGTCCAGGCGAGCACATTGTCACCTGGCTGCTCCAATGCTGGGATAACAGGGCCAGTAGCCAGGAATTAGAGGGTAGGGAGGCCAAGCAGCTGGAGTCCCTGTCTAGGGAAATGCCCAGGCAAGTGGACCACCATGGAGAGAGG
>NW_010527127.1:0-28302 GCF_000687285.1 Phaethon lepturus
TCTCTCCCTGTCCTTATTTCGACCCACGAGCCTGTTGTTATATTTTTCTCTCCCCTGTCCAGCTGAGAAGGGAAGTGATAGAGTGGCTTTGGTGGGCACCTGGCATCCAGACAGGGTCAAACCACTACATCCCCCTAAAATTTTCGACCTGTGTCATGGTTTAGCCCCAGCCGGCAACTAAGCACCACGCAGCCGCTCACTCACTCACTACCCCTCCCCCAGTGGGACGGGGGAGAGAACTAGAAAAAAACCTCGTGGGTTAAGATAAAAACAGTTTAATAGGACAGAAAGAGAGAAAGAAACAACAATGATAATAACAATAATAATACCGACAAAGGAATGTACAAGAACAAGTGATGCCCAATACAGTAATTGCTCACCACCCCGTGATCGACAGCCCGTCCCCAAGCAGCGATTCCCACCCCCCAGCCAACTCCAGTTTATGTACTGGGCATGACGTCGTATGGTATGGAATACCCCTGTGGCCAGTCTGGGTCAGCTGTCCTGGCTGTGTCCCCCCCAGCTCCCCGTGCACCCCCACCTGCTCGCTGGCAGCCCAGCACAAGAAGCTGGACTGTCCTTGACTACTTAGCAACAACCCAAAACATCAGCACGTTATCAACAGTTTCTCATCCCAAATCCAAAACACAGTCTCACACTAGCTTCTGTGAAGAAAACCAGCTCTATCCTGGCTGAAACCAGGACAACCTGGTCTACCATGATTTTTGGAGATTTTCAGAGAAAATATTGTCACAGAAAACAAAGGAGATAAAAGGCAGTCTTACAGATTAAGATACATTTGCAGTCATAAGTACTTTATATAGGTTTTTTGAGAGTTCCAGAGCCCCTCTCAAGAGATACTGTTCAGATGCCTAAGTATTTACAGATGAAAGTTAAAATTCTTTTGCAGATTAGAAACGGGTAAAGCAGTATAATGAGATAAAGGAAAAAAAGGAACAAAAAAAAAGTCACAGGTGGATAGCTGAGGATTACAGCCAAGACTACATTATTGACCATGCATTATTAGTTACCTGAAAAAGGTAGTCCCTTAGGCTGTCCTTACAGGGGGCACATATAAAAGCATTTCACATCTTAGGTGTGTGAAATGGCTTTCCAAAGCACTTATCTGTTAACTTCTACTGAAGGAGTTCAAGTAATTAGGTTCCTGACTTACACCTCACCAGTGCACCAAATTTGAAGGATGAAGTTTTGAAGATTGAAGTTAAGGTTATTCACCTGAACTGATGTTCTAGTCTAAGTAGTTTGATCTTCCCCCTGTTTTTGCTTCCGAACAACTACACTGGCAGTTTCATCAGAAGCAGAGACCTACCATGTTACGTACTTCATTTTCTCCAAAGACAGGTAGGGAAACCATGAAAATAAGATTATTATTTCTGGTATTTCTGTATTTTAGTAGGAAGAAAGCAGAACCACACTGCTAAAAGAACCACAAAGAATTCAGAATAAAGGGCATGTCTAACATTTAACATCTGTGCAGCTTTTTCTGAAGCCAAATAGAAAGTGTTTTACTGTGAACATCACCCTCAGTCAACCCAATACATACGAGAGATCAGGATGGAGGCAGATGAAAAACACAAAAATCAGTTAAAGAGCGAGTTCAGGAACTACCCATCTATGTCAGATCAAACAACGTTCTTCTGTGACATGTGAATCCCTACACATGTGTCACTTCAGCATCATTTACTAGGGAGGTGCTTCGTTATGTTAGTGTTTTTCTCCTTGATGTGGCTATGGGAGAACTGAGGATGAAATGTTTGTAATCTAAACTAGCTCTTGAGACTGCACCTTCTGTAGACTTCTAACTGATTTATGAGTAAATACCTCTCTCTACATTCTCATCTGCCTTGGCTGGTGTTAAATGGAGGGAACTGTGCCTTTTGGAGCCAGACTTTTATAAATGTCTTAGAGGTATATATACATTGATCTCCACATCTGGATTGCTTTGAGTGCATATGTGGGTGCAAGTAGAGCTTTCCAATTTGCAAGCACTCAGCTTCACCCAGGTTCATCCAAGAGCTGGATGCTGCCACTCAGGAACTCTCCATAACTGAAGTGCTGGGGAAAAGAAATCTCAAATTGTGTGAAACAGCATGAAAACTGAAACACAGTCTCAAAGGTCTCTGTTTAGGTTGGGAATTGTAAATAAGTGTACGTACACAAAGACACATAACCTGACGTGCAACAGCAACAAGAGATGGAAGTCTGTAGGAGGAATATTGGTAAGTTTGCTGTATAAACTTTTAATTTAAATTCAAATTTAGGCAAACTGGCTCTTCTTCTAGAGTTCTCAAATGTATTTATTTTCTTCTCTAACTCTCTAAAGAATGTAGATTTTGGGAATAGTGATTCACTAGAGGCCTAAAATATAGGTATAAATCTAAATTAAATGAAGTGTATCTCTATCAGCTACCAAAAATCTAACTGTATATATCTTTCTGAAAAATTTGGAAGATTAAGCACCTGCCTGTGCTTCAGCAATCACATAAACTGAGATGCAAGAATTGCCTCTGTAATAGATACATATTTTCTCAGGTTTCTTATAGCTCATTTCATTTGCTTACAATGTAAGCAATTAAAAGTATCATCTACTTCAGAAATCTCCTCCTAACCTTACATTTTTCTGGTTTCTTTTCACCCACACTTTCTCACGTGAATGAATGAACATTTTCTGTGCTGAAAGGAAAAGAAAACTTCAGCTTGGGAATACTTTCAGTATTGGGATAGACTTCTTTCTGCAGCAAATGAGTTCCCTCACTTCGAGAGTTGGTTTACAAAACCTAAGTGTATGTGCCAAGGTGGTCTAGGCTATGAGAGTGGGAAATAGTTTCAAGGGAACCCTGCTTTGTTACGGTCTCCTTCCTCTCACAAAATAACATTTTTCAATGTGAAGGGAGGTATTTATTAGTGCAGAGCCCATGATCCCATCCCACTATCAGCAATGGTACTCCTCTACAGCTGCTTAAATTCAGAATCTCTCCCATTTACATGGCCTGAGTAGAACAAAAGGACGAGATCTCAATAGAGAATTTGGCTGCTTGTCTGCTCAGGTACCTCAAGTCTATGTACACGTTCAGAATTTTAATATCTATTATCAGCCAGGGTTAGGCACATTTTTCTCTTCATCTAGATCTAAAAATGCTGAGAACGTCTTGAGAAATGTTTTGCTATTTTACTTTTGGTTCAGAAATTATGCATTGCTTGGATTTGTGTACTGACAGATAACGAGGGAACATCACACAATATATGATAACAATAACACTGAAGTAATGTGAGAAAGTCATTTATCTTTCTGTTTCCACTCTGCCTGTGCGAATCTGAAAATCACTACCATTCCCATTTGAATAAATATTTTGGTGGGAAACATTCATTTGAATATAAAGGACTGAAGAGTTCAGCTATTGACGATAGTGCAGAAGTTAGATGGGGAGGGAAGAAAGAGATGGAGTACTGCTACTTATCAGCAATATAAACTGCATCTTTTGAATGTTTTGTCAGTATCAAAATACCTTCTGTTTATTGATAATCTCTTTGCCAGACATATTTTGTAAGTCTATTGCTCAGAAATGGTATCTCTTATTTTCCATATCTCTCTCTCTCTCTATTCCCCCTCTTACTTCTAAATTGCCTGGCAGCTTGGAGGAATCTGTCAGAAATTTCATTAAAGCTTCAATATTTGCCTGTACAGGTAGAACTAATTAAGTTTAGAAGAATTATTAGAAAAGTGTATTTTTCTTTTGCCCTTCCTAATGTTGATATAGGAATTAATAGTAATTGATTACAATCTGTGCCCCAATTACATTGAAAATTTCTAACTCCAGTAATGCATCTAACTCAAGCACTTAAAAAACGTGCTAAGGGTAAAAGATCTTTGTATCCCTTGTGAAGGAATAGAAGTTGTAGAAAAAAAAATACATCTGTCCCTTATGGCTTTATTTGCTTAAGTTAGCATTAAATTAACAGGGACCTAGATCCTGCTGAACGCTTCTATGGATATGCATATTACATAGGAAAGAGGAGAAGAAAGGTGGGGGTCTTCCCATCTTATATCTGGGATTTCTCAATAATCTTGAACCTTGGTCCTCAAGAAAGTGCCTTATTTTCTGAACAACTATTCTTAATGGTCTCAAAGAACTGGGGTGACTTCTAGAGACAAAAATTTGCTCTTCTTACTGCTATACACGCAGTGCTGACAAGTATTCCAGGTAAGTGAAACACTTGACCTTAACCTAAATTCTGTTTATTTCCAGGTCTGGAAAAACAAACAAATGAAAAGGATGCTCAACTCCCTTTTCTTTCCCAGTCTCATAAACTTCATTGCTGTTTCTTCCTTCTTTGCTTTCTAGTCTTGCACGTGAAACATAACTTATTTCAGAAAGTGAGGGAGAACACAGAAACCAATAATCGAATTGATTTGGGGATTGAGAATAGCCAATTCAGGACTGTATGCAACCTCAAGGTCCAAATTTGACAACCTAGGACACTTGATTACCATACAGTTCTTCCTTTCCCAAAAATTTATAGGCTAAATGTATTACTTTTAGTTGAGTTCCAATCTGACAAGAAGAGAAATTTTTCTGTAGTTATGTGGTTCAAACCTCCCAATACTATGACATTGTCTTGTCTGATCTAACTTTGTAAGGGTAGTGCCACCAATTTGCTGTGGCAAGACAGTCCTACAAAGCAAAAAATGCTGTTACCAGTTCATCCCAGCAATTTCAGCTCTGCTAATATGAGTTTGACCTGCTAAATTTAAGTGTGCCCTTTGAAGCTTATGTTGAATTTACAGTCTCAAAGTAAGAACCACAAAGACAGACATGAGCATCTGGAAATTTTTCTAGTATTTTGCAGCAACGTCTGGTCTCTTTTAGACTGAACTCCTTGCTGAACATGATTTCCCTGATTTGAAAGGACACCTTGTATTGTCACTGAGAGATACAATTACTCTGCATATACCTTGCCTATTCATATATCACTTGACAACTGCAAATTCAATAAACAAAATTATATTCTTAGGTAAATCAATTTGCAACCCAAGCTGCAGCCCACGTTAACTATAGATAGACATATAAGTGAATTCTAAAAAAACCCTCACTTTCCTCTTTCAGAGGGGAAGTAGATTTACCTAACTGTAGAGGCAAGCATCCCCTTGTGTGAGAGAATTTCCTGGGAGGAGCAAAAATGATTTAAAAATGAACACAGTTTTCTCACAAGAAAACCCTAAAATCTTATAGTTGTCATAACTGTGTTCATGTTCATCTACCTTTAACTGTGAAATTCGACATGGTGCTTTGAAACACTTACTTCTCATGAATGAGTCCAGAAGATGCCCTACTGGGACAAAAAGCTAAATGAAGTGGTGTTGGTGGTTCATTAGTTAACGCTTTCCTAACTGAATCAGTACCTGTGACTCAGCAAGAAGTACTGTGTTTTAGATGAAAAATAAAACAGAGGTCCCTGACCATTTTGTTTCCTTAAACATCCGAAGGCACTTTTAACCAGAGCAGAGGATGTTAATTTCGATGTTCTTACAAAATTCCTAGCTGGGTAATTACATTCTGCTCCACTAAAGTCCCCCTAGAGAAAACTTAATTAAAATGAGTTGATGTCTCTCTGGCACAGAGTAGACAGGTATCTGTAACACAAAAGCCACCAGCACAATTGACATAAATTGGTGCTCTTCTGTGGCAGGGAAAGCAAGGATCGAGATATTACTTACTTCTTACCAGAAATGGGCATTCCATTTCAGGCACTATGTATATCCCCTTTATGGTGGTGAAAACAAAGTCCTAAAATTTTGATATCTATCCAGAACTTCTTTTAATCAATGAATTCATAGCCCACAGCTCTTTCAGCAGTTAGCTAGGTTCTTCGTAGGTTTTATTAATGTTATAAGTAGTGATTAAATAGATATACACAGGAGAGAAGGATGGGGAAGGCACTTTTGCGATGCAGCTGGGAAGTTGCTACACAGATGTTGAGAAAATCTTTTACATTAATAATCAAAGAATTACTGAATCATCAGGGTTGGAAGGTACCTCTGGAGATCACATAGTCCAACATCTCTACTCAGATGACCTCTTCCTCAGAGCAGGGTCAGCTGCCCGGCAGGTTACCCAGGACAGCATCCAGTCACGTTTGAATATCTTCAAGGATGGAGAGTCCACAGCCTCTGGGGGTAACTTGAGCCAGTGTTTGACTGGTCTCACAGTAAAAAAAAGTATTTGTGTTTAAACAGAATTCCCTGTTTCAATTTGTGGTTGTTGTCTCTTGTCCTTTCATTGGGCACCACTGGGCCTGTCTCCATCTTCTTTACTCTCCCATCAGGTATTTATACCCAATCCTAACATCACCCCTTGACCCTTCTCTTCTCCAGGCTGAACAGTCACAGCTCTCTCAGCACCCCCTTTTACGTCAGGTGCTCCAAGCCCTTAATTATCTTTGTGGCCCTTTGCTGAATTTGCTCCAGTATGTCCATGTCTCTTACACTGGGCAGCCCAGAACTGGACCCAGAGCTCCAGATGGGTCTCACAAGGTCTGAGTAGAGGCTGATCAAAGAATTTAGTTTCTTCTACTTCTTCCAACTGGACAAATGATGATCCCTTATGTGTTAATACTTTGGCAGCAGGCAGCTTGAGGGTTGATAGTGCCATTTTGGAGGAAAAAGTTGAGAAACCCAAGCATCAGATGGGCATATTCTTGAACCTCATACATCTTGCAACTATTTTGCTTGAGATCCACTTCCATATGACTCTCATTCTTTACCGGTTCTTAGCAATAGCTTAGCCTTTTAAAGCTTTTTAATTAAACTGTCTCACTAATGGACAGTTAATGATTTAAAAGGAAACAATTCAACAATGTCATGTTCCTCCATTATACAGTACACATTTTAATGTTTTGTACTGAATCAGTTGCTTATTAAGACCTTGAATATCTGAACAATCATACTATGTTTTCCCAAAATAACATAATATGATACAATGTGGTTAAAGTAGAGTGACAGCAAGAGCTGTGGCTTGAATATAAATGCTGCGTTGTACCATGGCAAAAAAAGGTTCCACAAATCTAGTGAGCCAGCCTTGAGTTTGGATGATATTCAGCATAATGACATGCCTCAAAACTAATTTTCAAATGGTCCCTCATCACTCACAGAGCCTACTCAGTCATCTAGAGCCTGTACAAACAAAACTCCCAGTGACTTCAACAAAGCAATGCTTTAGAAATGAAATCAGGATAGTTCAGGGCAAAAAAAAAAGTCAAAGTCAAATAAAAAAACCCAATCACTTTAGAAAGTATACAGCTTCCATCATCATAATATCTCTGCACTTCACAATCTTTCCACAAAATGCTATTAAAGTTTTCTTAAAGCAGGGTTTTTATGAATGGGTGTCTGATGTGTCCAAGGTCATACATGACAACTGGCAAACAGCAATACCACAGTCAATTCTAGGAGAAAAACGTGTGTCTCAGGATAGAGGAACTTTCAGCAGAGTTGTAGTTACGTAGTACTGACTAAGGTGTGCTAATAGGATATTTTCTGCATCACATTTTATCAATAAAATGCATCCTTAAAAGTCTGAAACAATGTTGATATTCAGAATGATTTCTTTATTGTTATTGACAGTAAACTCCATCCTGAGATAAAAACTTTCCTAATATGCACCTGAACTATGTCTTTCTGCAGTGTGAAATGATTGGCATTCTTTTCTTTTCCAGCTAATTATAAAAATTGATTCTATTGATCTTATGCTTTTTCTGAAAATGTGTGTGCATTAATAACTCAACAATGAATAGCCAAAACCACTCTTTTAAACCAAAACTTATCAGCAGAAAATGACCAAAGATTAAAAATAGATTTATGTACTAGTGAATAACAAGATGACCCAGGCTACCTCCACTGGCAAACTAGCCGTTCTAGAGCCTGTTCTCTGGCCGTACGTTTGGGTTAGCCTCAGCCAGCAGCTAAGCGCCACACAGCCGCTTGCTCACTCCCTGCCTGCTGCAGTGGGACAGAGGAAACAATAGGAACAGCAAAAGAAAAAAAGACCTCATAGGTCAAGATAAAAATAGCTTAATAAGTGAAGGAAGGAGAAAGAGGAAATTAATTTTAAAAAGCAAAAGAACAAAACAAGTGATGCAAAAGCAATGACTCACCACCTCGCACAAGCAGAATGATGCCCAGACAGTTTCTGAGCAACATCTACTGTCCCCCCAAAACCTCTCCCCTGATTTTTTATTGCTGAGCATGACATTATATACCATGGAATACCCCTTTGGTCAGCTTGGGTAAACTGTCCTGCTTGTGTCCCCTCCCAACTTCTTGTGCTCCCCCAACCTACTTGCTGAGGGGACAGAGTTGGCAAATGAGAAAGCCCTGACACTGTGCAAGTACTGCTCAGCGATAGCTGAGTGTGTTATCAACACTGCTTTAGTCACAAAAGCAAAGCACAGCACTGCATGGAAGAAAATTAACTCCATCCCAGCCAGACCCAGTATACCATGAGATCTCATTCATGACAGTAAATTGTCTTAAGATTTAAACCAAGGGGGCCACATCCATACGTGTACATACACATACATCCATACATCCGTACATGTAGGCAGTCACTTGACCTATGCCAACTCCTGGCACTGTGCCTGGGAATTGTTTTGGATTATCAAAGTGAGGTACAAATGAGCTGGAGACTACTCAAATAGTTTGGCAATGTGGATGATCCTGGGCCTATAATCTGACAATATTTAATATCTTGGTATATGAGGTTGACTCACATAGGTGCTTTTTCAAAGAAAAAATTAAATGTAACCTAGTCAAGAGCAAGCAACCCCCAAACTGGGAAATTTGGTTTTGTATTTGTTTTTCTCCCTTCCTACAGATACTAATGTAAACATCTTTGGAAACTTTTTGGCTGCCCACTAAATGTTTGGGTTTAGGGTTTGGGTTTTTTTGTTTAAATGGGAATGTCTTTATTTGCCCATGTCTTTATTTCCTTCTAAATTGAGAGTTCAGGGCATTTATTATTTAACATTTTTCTTCTGGTAATTTTAGATTATAGGAAAAGGAAGTTAGGTACTTAGATTTTAACAAAATGTAATAATATTTCATTACAAATTGCTGGGATTTAATTTTTCCTCTTTCTGCTATAAATGTTTCTAAGCTTTATCACAGGGCTTTGTCACAGTTTCTAAGCTTTATCACTTTAAGCTATTGCTGGAAAGGGACTTTATTACAGGATGGTCACATCCCTTATTTTGTAAACAAATTGACTTTCTTCCTTGCTTCTGTTTTGTTTGGCAGAGTAATTGTCTGTTACTGTCTTGCAGCAGTTCTTCTGGTTGCAAAGCCTTGTTGCACTATTTTAAATAAAATTGGTGGACTGACCTTTTTGTCTATGTCCACGTCTTTATTTCCTTTTAAATTGAGAGTGAACTCTCACATAGGTAAGTGTAATCAAGGAGCAGAGCTTTATTTATTGGCATTGATTCTACAAATCACCTGGTGCGGCAAACAAACTCTACGGGCAATACAATAATTTAGCCATTCTCTTGAATCTTAGAGTCTGTTTTCTGACTCTTGCTGGTGGTACGACGAAAAGGGAGACAAAACAATGAGCAGCAATCACTGTTCTTCACCCCTTTGCTCCTTTATGGCTCACCACACAATAATGTAATTTACCACAAGCAGGGAAATCCTCTGGGAACCCTTTATAGAATAGGGTATGGCCTTAGGCTGTTACGGGGTTTTTTAAGGGTACTTTTTTATGGAGAAAAAAAAAAGTTGTCTTGCTGCATTTTCCCCTTCTCTTCTGCCTCCTGACAGAGGAGGTTGGCATTCAGGTTGGCACCAGAATCATAATACTAGTCTCACTTTGTGGACTTTGGGGTAAATTGTAACAGAGGCATTGGAAATCTGGTCTTAGGCCCACTGCCATTTAAGGTTAGTTCAAATCCTCATCTGCTGCTTTCCAGGACAGTGACCTATTGGTTTGTATACTGGGCCAACTTACACATAATTAGTTGGTGCCCTCAAATATCTCCTTAGTCAGTAGAGAAAAATTAAATTTTCCCAGAGAAGTTTAAAAAAGGAAAGGACTGTGGTGAGGTGCATCTTGAAAGGACCAGAAGTACATAAATACAAAACTGATACTGAATCACACCTTAAGTGTTTCCTTCAGACAGGGCAAAGTAAAAGTATTTCTAAAACATACACTGAAAGTATTTCTCTATCAATCAGACTGATGGGTTATAAAAAGAATCTGTTCCACTTAAGCATGAAATGATAATGTCAGAAAAAGCGGCCTCAAATAGTAATACTAGAAGTGAAAAAGGTTTTCCAGTGCCTACAGCTCTCTATGTCACCAAGAGATGGTGGGACCATACAAATGGACCGACTAATGTTTGTGATAGAATGGAAAGAAACCTGGAGAATTTCAGAAAAGCTTTTATTCTTAGGCAGTAGCACTAAAAAGCTGCATTATGGTGGGATGTTTTTGGCCCTTTGACTATGAGTCACACAATATATTAGACATCCATTTGCCAATGAGGACATTTTGACAGGCTGTATATGAGTTCTTAGTGGCAAGACACATTCAGGATATTTGATGTCACACTGAGGCCTGTCAGGCTGGATTGGTTAAAAGTAAGAATTTCAACACTCGCTTTGGCAAACAGCGCTTCAAGAGAAGTCTCCTAGATGCTTTCTGTGCAAAAGAGGTATTCTGGATAAAGGGGCAGGGGTTTTTTTAACACCTGGCAGTACCAGTGATGAGCTTAACTAAAAATTAATAGCATTATCAGAAGAGTAGGGAGCACAGCGTAAATCTCAATCAAAGCCAAATGTAAATCACTAAAGAAGAGGAGATTAAATTTGGTGACAGATCTGATCTGGATAAGTGAAAGTGCCAAAGCTATATAAAGACATGAACCTGCTATGAAGAACTAGAAAGTGTGTTGGAACTGGTGAACTTTTTGTTTAGCTGTAGATCAGAGATGGTAGAAGCCCCATTGTTCCTGTAAAAACAACATTATCAAAGACAGAAGTGATGTATGTCAAAGAAGGGAAATAACATGAAGCAGAGATACTTTTTTTGGGCATGGGTCAGAAAAGTGTATTATAGAAGAAAAGGAATTATTTATTACTTCTGCTGAATGTCAATGGTGTAGTCAGCACATTATGGTTGCATTAACCACAACTGAAAACAGAGCCCGAACACTTACAGAGCTCTTTGGACAAGCTTTTACCTTTGCCACCACTGTAACGCCCAGTCATGTTTTCCAAAGTTATGAATGTGCAATCAAAAACAAACCATAAAACCACCTTGTAGCAGTTGTTCTTTACCTGTGCGATTTTGAGGAGGACAAGGTTGGCTGAAAGCTTTGAAGGAACAGAGGTATTTTTGGCCCTGATATTTAGGACAACTGGTGAGGGGAAAAGTGAGCTTTAAAGTAATAAATCTTTTTTTTTCATTTATTTTAATGTCAGAAAGGTTGTCATAAAACTTTTTTACCTTTCCTATGAGAGATTTTTGAAATGAGAAGAAGAGTTAACTTTGAAGAGTTGGCCAGTCATGAAAGAGAAGAAATCAACACATTTTAAAAGAGTCAGAAGAACAGAAAAATAACCATGACCATGGTACTAAGGAAAAGATGACAAAGAGAAAAACTACTCACTAAACAGGAGTGCACATGAGAAATATTCAGTTTTGTTTGTGCAAAGTCCCAGAGAGACAACTGCAAGAAACCTGAGTCATCACGTGTCTTGCAAAATCTATTAGCAGATGAAAACTGGGTTACAACAAGGTAAGCACAGTAATCAGAAGATGTTATGGCTCTGTTTAAGAGAGCAAGAAGAAATATTTACACCCATTATGGGAGAAGACCCAAAGAAAAATGTATAAGAATGGCATTTGGGGAGGAATAACTCCTTGCACCTATCCATGCTGGAGTTGGTGGGCAGCTTGCTGTAAAAAGTAGAAGATGGAGACAGGCGTTTCACAGCGGGACATGATACGAGGGCGGGAGACTATGAACATGAGCTGAAACAAAATTTCAGTTTTCAAAGTTCAGATTTGATATAAGGAAAAACCTTTTCATCTTTCTGGCTTTTTTTTTTTTTTTTTTGACAAGACTGTCTTGCAGTGGAGCAGGTTGCCCAGAGAGGCTGTGCAGTCTTCATCCTTGTGGGTTTTCAATATAAAGCCCAGAGTGATCTGCTTTAACATTACAGTTGGTCTCTTCCAAGCTGAATTATGCTGTGATTCCATGGTTCTGTGACTGCGGTATATCTTAAGGCATAAGGATTAATAGTGGCTTTTATATTTTTTCTTTCTTCATTGAAAGAAACTATTGGATTAATCCAAAATCCGTTCTTTACATATCCCTGTGAGTATGTGCTCAGCTGAGGTACAGAAAGCAGGACATTTCTGAAACATTTTCCTAAACAAAGCCTATTCTGTGTATGGTTTCCTTCATGGGGAACAGTCTAAACCAAGGTCATGGAAGAGACTGCTCAGGTAGTTTAACGCACCATGACCTGCTTGAAAGTAGCAAAACACTGGATAGCAGCGTTTTGATCCCAATAGATTTGCTGGATTTAAATCAGGCAAATCCTCTGCCATGCTTTGCATGCCACGATAAACATGGTAAATGAGAGGAAAATTTAATGAGGGATTGTTTGGCAAAGCTTAGCAACGATGTTATGTCATCATTACACTCGCTGTATTCTAAAATCACAGTTGTCTCCGTCCCACAGCAGCGGTATCTTCTGGATTAGACAAGGGAAAATAGAGACTATTCTGAAATAGCATTCAGATTTAGTGGCCTACTTAATTCTCTCTCCTCTTTCCTTAGTTAGCGGAAATACAGCTCGGGGAAGAGGCATTATGCTGGGTAGTTTGTTATTCTAGAAACACCAGGTTTATGTCAACTGCAATACCTGGTCAAAAACAAGGGCAAGGACAGTATCAGGAAAGCAGAAAGACAAGGCTTAGCAGTGGAGGAAAATAAACAACAGATAATGAAAAAGGAGGGAGGGGGAAAGGAGGAACTTGTGGGACATAGAAAATAAGGAAAAATAAAGAAAATATCTTGTGGGACATAGAAAATAAGGAAAATAAATAGGGACACAATAAATAGGGACAACGAGCTAAAAAGAGAAGGGAGGAGAATACACAGTGATCTATAGGGCTAAGTGCCCTCAAATAAATTATGGAGTCCCAAGTGGATTCACAGAGCTTCCACTGTTGCAGATGTGCATAAAATGAGCATGGCAGCAGGTATTTTTACTCTATGCAATTACTTCTTTAAGCCTAGAGCATTATTATGCAAAGGAGAGAAGTTAAAAATGCTCAAGCTAGCATTTTAGGCAACTTTCTTTAAGACACATTTCTAAGCAGTGCCACTAACCTTTTCTAAGCAGTGCCACTAACTTGAGGGCAAGCTAAGTGATGCCAGACCAAAGTTTGCTTGTGATTCACTGCTGACTTAAATCTGGTAAAGTAGCATCCTGAAGGCAGTCTAAAATATGGCCAGCCACAAACATGGGTTATATTAATCTGGTTCAGCTAAAATGTAGTGCATGAAATAAGAGCCAGTCTAGTCAGTGTATAAAAATGTATTATAAACTTTTATGACTTAAAATTACTGGACCTGGGTATAACTCAAATGAGGAACCTCTGAGAGATTTTTCCTGCCCTAAGAAAAGTGACAGGAGCATGATGCTTGGGCTTTAGCTGTATTCTTCCTCCCATTATTTTTAAAATGCAAAGACCTTAACTCTTGGTTATTACTTTCTGACTGACAGTGAAGAAGATGGGTGAGGTATCCCTTCTCCTCCCCTGGCATCACTTACATGCACTCGTTGAGTGGCCTACACAGTGAGAGTGCCTCAGAACACGGAATCACACAGAATCACAGAATTATTTAGGTTGGAAAAGACCTTTAATGTCATCAAGTCCAACCGCTAACATAGCACTGCCAAGTCTACCACTAACCCATGTCCCTAAGCGCCGCATCTACAGATCTTTTAAATACTCCAGGGTATCCCTGCAGAACAGGCATCTTCCGTGTTGCGTTGAGAAGTGCCACGTGCAGCACTGGCCAATGGCTGCCTGGCAAATACACCGCTGGCGCCAGCAAGCACGGCTGGAGCGTGCCGTGCTCACAGAGAAGTTTCAAACTAGGACAGAAACTCTTGGTGGCCCAAAGGTAGCTTTTTCCTTCATAGCAAAGGTAGTTCTCCTCATCACACCCTCCAAAAACACTTTTAGGGAGAAATGTACAGCCTCCACAAGCCAAAGGCCTGGTTTGTGCTTTCCTGTCAGCTTTCCTGGGTCGTTCAGGTTGCAGCCCCTGCTTCTAGGGCAGCAGGAAACCACTGCTGTAATTTTGACATTAAGAAACAAAGCGAGCAGAAGGTGGAAAAGTAGCAAGTGTTCATTCTTCCAGGGAGAGTAAAAGGGAACAGAGGATTTAAATCCACAATTTTTAATAAAGAGATTATGTAATGGTGTGTGGGTACTACAAAATGCAGGAGGACAATTTCATATAAAGCTTGAACTTCAGAACACCAAGGAGAAAACAACAGTCTATGAGAAAAGAGGGACTGAAAAACCCGTTGTTCCATGAACTCCAATTTTACAGTGCTCCAAAATGCACTAAGCTATACCAACTGGCATATAATCAAAACTGGGAATAACATGAAACTGCACACCCTTGAAACATAAGATAAGGAAATTTTGCAATTGTGGAATACTGAATATATTCCAACAAACAAAATGTCAGGCAGCTCCTCTCCACCTACTTCCCAGGCTCAGAATATCAGTGGAAAAGGGAACATCAGCAAAAACTCTTGTTGGATACTTTGTTGCTGAAGGCTTTTTAAGCAATTGAAGATTAATCATCCTTCTAATCAGAAAAAGATTGAGGACTAAGGACTTATCACGAAACAACTTACTTGGGTACATTACTCAAAGCACTTAATTAAATTGATATACTGACTTACCAGGATGTAAACTTTAAAGTCTGAAACCCTGTAAACAGAACAAAGGTGTTCCCCATTATTCATGATTCATTTCTCTATTGGTGGAATGGATGACAATAACTTTCTGAGAGCATCATAAAAATTATTTTAAAGAGTGTAGTAGCCACATAATGACCCTTTTTTTTCTCTCTTCACGTCATAAATTGCCAGATAAGACACAGGGATTTTTATTAGATATGAAACAGTAAACTATCAGCGATATTTACAGCATTGTACGTCTTCTAAAAAACATGCCCTGAGCCCTTTGAGGCTTTGTAATACAGTTATTATTGCCTAAGAAATAATTGCTTCTGCTTCAAAGTTTGCTCAGCTGTATAAAAAAAAATTAGTAGAACATGATTAAGACCCTAGATGTGAGTTCACCTCAGGTAACTTGACTCTCTTCACTGAGCTGTCTTTGTAGGAAGCCTAACCATGACGGCTTGCTTTGCTGCTAATGGAGAACAACCGATTCCAGATTGCTTTTAGCACTACTGAACAGGATTTAGGGAGTTAGGATCCTATCTCAGGCCTTTCAGCGATGAAGTAAATTTGGGTGAGATGAATTTAGGCCTTCTGGACAACTCAAGTAGGGACTTTTAGGTCAGATTATGAGATTAATACTTCTTCCCATCTTTCTGGTGGCCAAACCTGTGTAGCCAAAACAGATGTTTATTCAGAATATAATCAATATTAGTTTTCTTTGAACCTGAACAAAAGCATACTAAAATAGTGTGCCAAAAGCAAGTAGATCAGTATTTTGGAACACTGTGATGGCATAGACAGACACAACATACAAACATTTCACATAACTATTTAAGCTATGTGCCCACCAAAGGGGCAAGGGAAGATGAACGTAGCTGCTGGTAGGAGACATCCAAATTATGATAATTTGCTAGACAAAGGACAAGGAAAGCTCAAGTAATTGCAAACAGAACATCCTGATGAATACAGGAAAGATGACTGGCAAAATCTAAAAACAAGGCAACCAGTGTCAGGAGCAGATAAGGCAGATGAGACTGCTCTTTTTGGAAGGATGGCAATAGCAAAAATGTCAGAAGATGAAACAGGATAAGTCTGACTCAATTCTGATTTCTCATCAATGAGCTCCTGAAGTCTGATCTCAGCTGCCAAGATTGTCAGTGGCTGTAGCCATCAGTGCTAATTATATGGCTGTGGTATTGTACACTCATCTCTAATTTAGGATTTAGGTACTAAAGAATAATAATTTTGTATGGTGTTAATAATTAATAACATGTAAGAACTAACCATTATCATGTGCGCTGTTAATGAATTAATTAATTCAGCAAAGCTTTGATTTAAACTGGACTCATTTATCAGTCTTCTAAGCGCTCTCATCATAGTGATTTCTAATTCCCTAACTGATATATGTTTATATACACACATTGCAACACTCCCTTTTCTAGGCCAACAGTAGGGAATTTCCTAGAGGGTAAGTCTTGGTGTACTTTCTGTATCTGAGTATACAATCCAAACAAAACTGTCAAGGCTCTATTACTTCTTGCTGCCACCCTATGCAGCCAAAGATTTGATGACACTTTTTGCAAGATACCGCTCATAGTATTGGTGTTATACAAATAATAGAGGAGCGGCTGTTGATTCTTATTCATACTTATCCAACCAGACATAAATAAAAGAAAGTCAACTGTGACCAGAGAAGCATAACAGGATTGTATGCATTTCAGACATAGAATATCAGTGAAGAAAAAGACTCCTGCTTATAGCCAGCATGTTTGATTTTGTTTTTCACTTATTTGCTTTCACATTTGGGAAAAAAAAGAAAAAAATAACGACAAAAAATAAATTTTAAAAAGGAGTATCTACTCTAAAAATGGACATTTGCTGAAGGTAATTTTGGGGAAAAATATCCTATTGAGCAAAAGAGAAATTAAAAGGTTTTCCTGGCTGTGATATATCCTAAGTTAATAATAGATCCACTACAGGTAATTGCACATCATCAATAGCTTTTTACAACTGATTTGGAAAATACATTGGACAAAATATTCTAGAAAAAAGTTTGTCTTGGGAGAAAGGTTTAATAGGCTTGTTCCATTCCTAACCTAAAAAATACTAGATTAACATAAAACTTAGTGATTTCATTCTGATTTCTTTAATTCCATAAAAAATATTTTTGAGTTTTTCTGTTTCAAGGAGTGGGATCTTTAGCTACAAGGATGGGTTCTAATGTTGGTTTTTTTATTATATAAACTTCCACCTATGTTAAACTACCCTGAAACAAGGGAGAAGTTCCTATACATGCTTTATGATTTGCTGTTATCACCTGCAAAAGGGAGAGAGCAATATTTACCTTGCTTTCCTCCACGTGGGAGGAAGAAGACATATAGGCCTATTGACAAATTAATGTCTTTCCACACAGAACCAAATTGCTATGATTGTAAATGGACTCAGGGTCATTGTTTTGACAGCTTGTGAGTATGGCTTATTCCATCTCTCCACACGATTTTTCTTTTTTTATCTATAAAGTGTGGCAGTATTGAAGGAAAAAGTAGAGCCTAAGGACTCAGCCGATGAAAGAGCAAGAGATCTCTCAAAGTACACTTACTTGGGGATAGGAAAGACAAAAATAAAGTGTAACAAGAATAACTTCAGGCTCCAGTCCTAATACACCAGTACCTGTCCAGATCATTGACTTATTTCATTCAAAAACCGGAGTCTTTAGCAAATTCAAATTCTGTTTGTGACCTTGCACTCTGTTAGAGCTAATTGCCATTATGAGGCTGCAAATTAAACTCATAGACCCAATTTGTCACCTGACTGCAGGATAACCAACAAAAGAAGATGGGAATACAGAAAACCTGAGAAAGAGAAGGACAGACTGTTTTTCTAGAGCTTTTTTTGTGGTAATCCTTTAAGAAGAGCTGCATTACTTCCAATCCAGAAAAAATGAAAACTGTATAAACTGACCTAATTTAATTTAAGGTTAACTTAGAAGGAATGGAAAATGATGAAAGTGGCATAATGTCTATGGAACTATGGTGAAAACTTACCTATTTTTCAAGTTTTCCACTTAATGGAAGGAAATAATTTGGTTTATGTCAGATGATATTATGAATTAAATGCAAACAAGATCTTCTCTAAGTTGGGAGATAATTGCATTCTTCAGTCCACACCAGCTTTTCATAAATGAACACCAAAAAACCCAGAGTGGTCTCATCTTTGATTGCAATATTCCAGGATACAAGGGAAACACATGGACAACATGGCTAAGAAGGAAACAAGATTTAGCTTTTAAAAAAAATTTGTAAATTACCTGTAACAAGTCTAATGTTATAAAAGAGTTTAATAACTTTTCTCACATTTGAAAATACACGGGAAAATTAAAGCATCTGATCCTCAGTCACAGCCTCTTTCCTGCTCTTGCTTGAAAATAGAAACAACTAAATACCTACGTATATGCTGCAATGAAAGAAGATGCTAAAGCAATAGGCCAGTTTATTACTGTTATTTTTTCAAAATAATGACTGTAGATTCTCTGCTCACCAAAAAACCCTAGCCTGTTTATTTTAATGATGAGCTGTTACCCAAAAGAAACAAAGTGGCATTCTGTTGACACCATATGGTGGCTGAAAAATGGATTCCATAGTATTCTATTTGTTAGAATGTCTTCTGAGTCTCTGTATCCATAATTTATGTTTGGGCCTTCTCTGATTGCCAAAATATTCGAACGGCTTTCACTTCACAGGGTAGCCTGCATGGGGGGAAAAAGGTTTTCAAAACAGCAGGACCTGAACAATCTCCTACTGCTCAGAGGAGAAATCATTTCCAAGCTTCTGTCCTTCTGGCTGCTTTCATTGTAATAATAATTTACATCCTGGGCAAAGAGACTGTTTGCATTCAGAAGAAATCTAAAATAATAAATAAAGAGGAAAAAAAACCCTGCTTCTGTTTTTGCATGCTAATACAAGAATTCGTGAATATTAAGCATCAATTTAAAGTTGCATTGACTCCTAGGCTGTGACGTAAGTAGATAGCTTAGGCTTTCATATCTTAATGGGAAACAATACGTGGAGGTTATTGAACAGTGCAGTTTCCAAATGATTGCCTCTGCAACTGGCTTTCATAGAGACATCCAGAGTTGCTATGGGTGAGCTAAAATAATTAAGACATATTTCTCCTGGTGCCTACTTGGTTATTATTCATTATTTAAGAGGCCATATTTTAGGCAAAGTTTTAAGTATGACTGTGTGATTTACAAACAGATCTTTCATATGGTTTCAATATGGTGTATGAGACAACTTGCATTATATAGCAAGATATGCCTGTTGTAAGCAGCAGGGATCCTGGACTCACATCAGAAGACTGTGCTAGAGAGACAACATCCCTCCTTTCTCACCTCTCTCTTCTCCTCCAATCTATCACAGCTTAGCACTTGCTGCTGTTTGACCAGTTCTGTTTCCCTCTTGCCTCTAGGATGTTGGCAGTAGCACGTAGGATGATGAATGACCACCTGAATGTGGGGGGAAATAAGGCCACCAGCTGCAGCTGGGTTATTAATACTTAGCAGAATAGGATTAAAGGAGAAGGAGCCCACCTGTTGCTGGGAACTTCTTAAGAATTAGATTAGACCTATCTGACCCTGGGATACCCAGGTCTCAGAAGCTTATTTGTCCTCAGGATTAAAATGAAGATATACAGAGGTTCTATTATCATTCTTCAGCCTTTGGAAGAATTCCTCTCTTCTTGATCCTCCAGCCATCCTGGGCACACAGCTGAGTTACTGCAGCTGAGGTCTGTAAAAGTAATTTAGCCAGTAGCAAATTTGGATCTCATGAAATTGTAGTTTTTATAAAGAAATAAAATGGAAGCTGGACAGTCTTCCAGAGCATCTGGCAAAATGCTACTGACAGCTTTGCTTGTTCTGAAGATGTATGGGTTTAAGAAATGGCTTCACTCTAACAGAAATTTAGTGACGTGAATATATATTTCTTATATTGGTCTGTTTAATGACACACTCTTGAAAGTTCAGTCAATGTTTAAAACTCACATATTCTCCTCCAAACAAAAGAAAGAACTTTTAGTCTCCTATATGAAATGAAAATATAAAACTTGTGACCTAATTAACTTACTACATTCTTACAAAAACATTACATTTGAGAGAAATCTTGAAATTCTAAAAGTAACTATTTAGTCTGAGAAAAAAAAGATGAAAATTTCATTAAAAGATTGTTTTTACTTGTGGCATTCCAGATATATACTACAAACAGTTCCTAAAATAAAAGGGGGGGGCGGGGCTAAAAGTTCAAGCTACAGCAACAACAGATCTAAACATCTAGAAATTACTATGTAACTTATGTGAACTACAACTCTAGGAAGATTTATTTTAACTTACAGAGCAATTCTCCAGACAAGCTGATTTTAGGGTATCAGATAAATTTCACTTATGTGAGCAGCTCCATTAAAGTTATTTATGCTAGGAAAAAGATTGGGTCCCCAATATTCACACTGGCTAATGACATTACTGAATGAATTTCCTTCATGTAAGGTTTCACTTACCTTCTAGGCATATTGCCTTTTATGTTGAGTCACAATTACTACTCTTCATGTCTATTTTTCTATATAATTGCAGTTGAGGTTAAGCCAAATTTACTTTCAATGTGTAGACAGAATCATTACTGGAGAGAAGGGTGAGAAGACAATCTGAAACTTTTTAGGCCAAGAGTGATGCTTGTGAAACCCTACCGTAGAACCCCCCAGAAACAATAAGATTCAGATTAATTCAGGTGTTCACAATGTTGGCGTCAAGATGTAATCTGGTATCTAATCCTCCAAATAATTATTGGGGTTCTCAGGTGGGTTTCAGTTACCTAACAGGGGTCCCTGCTGCTGTTTGGGCTCAGGGGGTGTGAGACATCTGCACAGGTCTTACAAGTATGGCATGGAAGCTAGGGGAGATCTATATCCTTCTGGAGAAGCAGGTAGAGGTGAGACAAAATATGAGCATGGGATCCCCCTCCTAGCAAACACAGTCAATGGAGTCTAGAGAGCTGGTTATCACTGCTTTATAGCAGAGACACAAATTTTATTAGTTGAACTGCTCTGTAGGATCCATGGGCCGTACTGATGAGCTCTCCATTCAGTAAAATGGGCAATGAGACAGGCAACTCACTAGTAGAAACTTAAGTCTTGTTCAGCTGCCTAAAAATAACCATCTACTACCACTTGAGATCCAGAAGGTTTCCTATAGGTGATGGAAGTATCTCTGAGAATATATAATGTCTGAAATAGCATTAGGTGCCTCTGTTTACATAAACAGTTTGACTTTATGGAGTCCACTATGTTAACATTTAAAGTTTGGACTTTGAAGCTGAATCACTACCACCCCTGCAACTGCAGAAGTCCTTTGAGCACATGGTAAGTTGAAGTTCTGACAGTGTGCTTTTTTCCCCCATTAACACGGAGATTTTCTATCTTTCCTTAGGATGTCGCAGTCACCTAGGGCTGTACTTATTTCCAGGTATTTGCCCAGTCAACAAAGAATCAACAGAAGACGGTTCATTGCAGGTAATTGCAATTGTGTTTTACTCGCAATCTGTCAGTAGATTCATTGCCAGAGAGAAGATTCAAGGCAAACAAAATGAGGTGACTAAGAGCGGAGTTAAGTTATTCAAGGCTCACTCCCTCCTAGTGAATGAAGAGAAAGAGATATCAGACAACAGTTATAGGTAGAACAGAGACATTAGTCAATGTAAGGAACTCAAACTTCCTCAGCCCTTCTGAATCAGTCGGTCTTTAGTCAAATAATCTACAATATTATGAAAAAGGTAATTCTTCATCCAACTGCTTTCCTATACCAACCCTCTCTTGACATTTTTATTCTTCTGTTCTTTTACTGCATTCAGCATAAACTGCCTGCTTTTTTCTAGTCTTATTTTTTTTTCAAGGTCTTCCCAGTCATATAAAGATCACTTAAGGCTTTCCATGTTGTCTCTTGTTACCACTTCTGATCAATCATTGACACTACCGTCTTGTCACACTTTAAGCAAGCACCTCTGTGAAAATCACTGAACTGCCCTCTCAGTCTGTATCACTCTTCTTCCTTGGACTGATACTTAAATTTCTTTGCTACCACACCTAAAAATCCTGGCAAGAGTTAGACTGCTAATATGTAGAGATAACTGCATATCGTGCTTTTTCTTAGGTCTATTTGTCTGACTGTTGGCTCATGCAAAAGTACAAGCACTTTCTTCTTTGTACACACTGCTTAAACACAATGGCAACCTGCTTCACACTCAAGAAACCCAAATGTTATAAGATTAGAAGTAATAAAGAAATGAATTTACATGCTAAATGAAGAACTGCCACATCTGTTAGCTTGGTTGAACTAATTGTGGCATCTGCCTCTCTAGTCTACCTCCATAAACATGCATGTGGGAAGTTCAAATGGGAGATACATGTATAGGTTTTGTCTCTGAATGTACTGATGTCAGCAACACCTTGACCTCAACAGTTACTGAATTGAGACATTATACAAGAAACTTGGACCCACAACACTCATGTTATTTTTTCCAGTCATAACAGCTTTATATCACTGATTACCTCAACCTACAAAACTTGACTTATGTCTGTAGACTGCTATATGCACAATAGTACTATGCTAGAAAATGTGAAGCACTCAGTAAGTGTTACGTTTTATTCTTGCTAAGATATGACAATAAACAGTTTTATTCAGGGCAAATGACACTGCTTAAAATACAAGACATTGGGAGGATTATGAAGGTACTCAACAACTAAACGCTGAGCAAAACTAAAGAGGATGTCTATCAACAGAGGGGTCACTGGTAAAGCTGCAGTATAATTAATTCTGGGTTTTTTTTCCAAAGGGCTTGATTCTGCATTTCACAACACTATTTTAATGCCAAGGTAATTGTCTTTAATCCAGTGAAGACACACCAATGTAATGAAGAATGATTTCCAATATTATTAATTTCTCTTATCTATTCCTGTTTGCCATCTAGGAAGATTAGGAAACAAAATGATAATTAATTTATAATAAAGTTGACCCAGTATACAAAGATTTGCCTGCAATATAGTTTGTTACGTATTTTGAAAATAATCAGTTTAAGCCATTATTAAGAACTCTAATTTGTATGTAAAAAAGACCATTACTTGTGAAATCCTGCCCCCCGACAGCAAAATCATCATGTGCTTCAGCAGAGGCATACTTTATGGCATTATCTCAACTTCAATATAGTTATGCTTCATTATTTAAACAGATGGAAAGTCCTGAACCAGGAAAGACCTACAGTAGACCCTTTACCTATAGGGAACATTTGCTAAGGCCACGTTCTTCTTTTGGAATGGAATAAATTATATAGACCTGAAGGATGTTTGAAGTTGGCCTAATATTTTGTGCTTAGATTCCACTTCAGAATAATGCTGGACACAGAATGACACATTACTCCACAGCATAGTCTTCTCCAGACTGGCCTGATGCTATAGACCTTGCACCAAAAACCTCAGCTAGTGATAAGTGGAGCTTTCATTGTTCTCTACATTTTTCAAACCAGATTGAGTGCAGAAAATACTGGATTCAGTGCGAGGGAACCTGTTTAGGAAACATTTCTAGCCAAATGTTTCCATTTTAAGAAGTTCATTCTTTGGATGAAATTCAGATACATGTCCAAGCTTTTAGGTAAGTATCCAAACCACCAAACTCATCTGTCACTCTGGCAAGCTATGATGGCTTCAAACATAAATAATTTACGCTCTCGGTATTAGTGTTAGCAACAGAATGCTATATTTACTAGACTTTACAGCATATTTAATATGTTTTGCTTTGTATAAAAGTTAAATATTATTATCTGACATTACAGAGAGACCAAAACAGTTCCAATGATTTGTTCATATAATCATCATTTTTCATTCATAAACACAAACTGATGTATTTCAGAATGAAACTGCGTCCATCAGCTTTTGTAAATAGAAGGGCAAGGATTATCTGTGTAATTTAACACTTGATTTTCTTCACTGTTGTAAGAATTACTCTGTTCTTTTTCAATCCCAATGACACAGTCCTTTATTTTGTAAAAGCAAAATCAATGTGTTCTGTGGGCAGCACACCAACAGAAAAATTTAGGACTAAAAAATAAAAATTCAGGACTTTTATTCGGGTGCCTAACTTCAAAGTCTAAATACACTAATAATTTCCAGTAATCAATAGAGAGACAAATGCAAGGAGGCAATGCCACTTATGTGAGATCTATTTGAGTCAGAAGGAAAAAAGGAGGCAGGAAGTGATACAAAAAGAGAGGGGAAATAATTCATGTTGGTATTTCTGGAACAATCTCAGCAGCTTTCTGAAATTATGTGAGTGAAGCAGGACTAAAAAGAGGACTGTCAAAAAGACCTGGCTCATTTGATCTCAGGTTAGAGGAGAGATTCATCCTGTTTATGATCTAAACCATTTTATTTCAGTACTCTGTGTTCAGTTTGCAAGGCTTCTACCTTCATCATCTCAGCCAAATAGTTAAATTTCAAGGGGGTGGGCGAGAAAGTGGTGTTGACTATAACCTTTGTTAATGATACAGTTTATTGCCAAGAATTTTGTAATGATGTTGCTTTTTCCTTATCTGGTTTTCACACATGTCCTTCATTGTTATTCCTGCATCATTCTCAGTTTTTCTTTTATTTGTTTTTTAAGAAACTCTCCAAAGTCTCTGATTTCCTTAATCATGGTTGCAGTATTTCCTGAAACCATGGAGGTCAGAAGCCGTATTCTCCCCCTTGTGTTTTTCTTGTCCATTTTGATTCTTATTTACTATTTTCATATTGTGCATACACAAGTTGGTAATCTAGATCTTTGTCACCCTAAAATTTAGCTTTTTTGTAGTATTGTCAAGTACTCCATGCCTCTGACACTAGTTATCAATAGTGTAGAACTGAATGGCAGTACTATATAAAGAAAAGAGGGACAGGATTCTCCATAAAAAATAATACTGTTGTATTAAAAGAAAAAAAAAGAAAAAAAGTGTGCATAGGGTACCTCCTTAGCTGGTTAACATAACTCCCTTGAAGGCAATAGAATCAAATGAACATGTGGTTTTAGGTCTGCACATGCTGTACCAAGGAGAGAGGCTAGTGAGGTGCTAAAGGCAGTGTGACCCCCACCATGGTTCCAAAATAATATGTGGTGGAGAAGAGTCACATGGGTTGTGAGACTGCAGCATCCTTCTGACTGGGAATCCCAAGTTCTGTGGAGGGTGTGCTGTTGATGACATTTCTCTAGAAATAGAAAGAATGGGAAAACCAGAAAAATCCACTGCTAGTTTCAGATCTGTGATCCAATGGTAGGATTTAAAGCTGATCACTCAGGCCTTAACTGCATATAGAAGTTCCATGATTACTATAATTAGAATCACAACAATATGGAAATATATGTTGTAGTTTTATTTCCAACAGGAATAGATTTTCATTTGCTTCCTGAGGTGTTTCAAGCCAAATCCTGAGAGTTACATAACACAGGCTGTCATCTGTGTTTCATTTTCTTTTAGAGTCTGCTGGTCATGATGAATTTATTTTCTACCTCATCATTCTGGTTTGAGAGTAGCGTCAAATATTTTAAAGACAAAAACAGTCTATTTAAAAGGATGTTAACTACTACAAGTATGAAAACACAGTCCAGTTTGGGAATATAAATTCTCATAAAAATATATTGATATTTTGATCCTAATCATTAGCCTCATATTTTGATCAGGCTGATCAAAATATATCCTCTGAATCAAAAAAAAAAAAAAGACTGTATTTCTTCAAATAGTTTTGTGAGATGCCAAATGTTTTGACCATGTGGTAATGAACAGTAAAACTGGGGAATAAACCATAACCCATTAGATGGCCAAATCTTCATGTTACTGAATAGCTTTAGAAAACTACTTCTTAATGATGTATTTAAGCTCTAGAATAAACACAGTTTTATTCCTTTTAATCACCATGAAATGCCTGGCATTGAATGTCAGTATAAAGATATGTCAGGCCTCAGGCCATCCTTGCATATCCGTCACCATGAATTCTGCTGAAGACATCAGTCATGAAACATTAGCTTCTTAAGTCAAAAATCAAACTTCACGGGCATCACAGCAGATGTGTTATTGAAGGAAATCAACAGCTGAGTTTGTTAAAGGAACGCCATATGAATATATACAGAGCACTGACTTGTACTCTTTTTCTTTTTTCTTATCTTTCTCCTTCCGATTCTCAAAATCTCAGTTGTCTTCTCCATGTTACCTTTTGGTATGATCCTTAGCAATTCTACACATTCAAAATATTTTCAGGTAAAGGGGAAAAATTATTTTTCACTGGAAGAAGTCCTATAATTTCTGATTGCCATAAAATGATATCTATATATGCCATTAAATCAGACAGACCCAAGGGAGACTGAACAACACCCCCCCCCCCCCCCCGACCTGTGCCTCCAGTGAGACCCTTTTAGATGCACACAGTGAGTTTCTTGTTCCTGGAAGAACCTTTCTTCCAGGCTATCCACTGGAAGTTACAGGAGTTTCCCTTCAGATCCACATGGAAAGTAAAGTCATTGCTCTTTACTAGAGCTCATACACAACAAAAACTCTCCCTGGCTTTCCGGTTTCCAGACACTACTACTAACTGTGTTAATATGCAATGTCACCATATGTAATCTGTCTAAATCTTGGCTTGGATTAAAGAAGTAAGGAGAAGATTGATGACTAGTCCTCTACCATATTGATTTCAGCTGAAGTTTGATGAGCTTGTTGCAATTCAGTATCAGGCATGAGGAATGTCTTTCAAATATACCTTCAAGTGTTGATATACTTATCTTATTCCAGGATCTGTATAATAAAAAAATCTCAGACATGCTTCAGCTCATGTATGTGTCAGCTTTATAGATAAAAGTTTGGATGTTCACCTGAAGTTTATGAGTATTAAAATTGCTTTGGGACTCTTGTGCTGCCTGGGGGTGTTAAGAGATTCCCAGCACAGCTGTTTTCAATGTTGGAAGGAAGACTGTTTCTGCCATTCCTGATGGCATGCCTATAATAAAAAAGACAAATGTTTTTAAGAAAAAAGGATGTGTCATGGATATTTTGACATCTCTAATAAACACCCATTTGAATTCAGTTCTAGTACTGGACAGAGATTCCTGTTTCCTTTAATGTGCCTATGGGAAAAGAATCATGGGCGGTATGGAAACAATGAGTTAAAGGAATATTATTTGGACATCTGGAAGGGGATACTTCGCTTTTTTATTTGCAGATCAAACTCTGTGTGCCTTTTGGAACAGACTTTGAAAGTATTGATGTTAATTTAGCACAGATGTTATCTGTCTGTTTTTTAGAGTTATTTTTACAAACAAAAAGAGCCTGAAAAGTAGATTTAAAGTCAGGTCTGACAGACGGACAGAATAGGTGATGATCAGAAATGGTCAGACTAGTGGAATACCATGAGTCCAGGTGGCTTGCAGTTTCCTCCACTTTCATGTTCTCATTCGACATGTAGCTACTTGTCGCACTTGTTTGTTCTCACAAATGCAATGGGCTTAGGAGGATGTTTGAATTGCAAAACTCCAAAGGAAATATTTCTGAAATGAATTTAAGGACACAGTGATAATAATATGGACCAAATCTGGGAGTTTTGTTGTCTTATATTACATAAGGAGTAGGATTAATAAAATGAAATGAAATAGCCACCATCTCAGAGAATTATACTTTCAGGAAATGGAAGCGTCTTCAAATGATCATCTCTTTTTAGACTTCTGTACTTGCATAACAAAAAATAATGGTGTCTTATAGTTTCATTTGCTGTATCTGGCATTTCATATCTGTTTTATAGACTTTCCAATGGTAGCTGCATGTCCAGTTAACATGTCTCACATTGTTGGACTACTATTGTTACTGTGTATTTACAATTCTTCACTGGAGTTGCATCAAGAAACAGCACAACTGAGGCCACAAAGCTCTTGCAGAAACGTATTGTAAAGTGTTAGTCTTTTTTCTAAAGAATCTGTGATATTAAGCCAGTGGCTGGAGCAATCACAGGAGTTAGCAGGGAATAGAGAGGCATAAGAAAATTTGTAGATGGTAGATTGTTAAGTTTAGTTATACCACAATAAAGATGATAATTACAGAATGGTTTAATTTTAAAAAGTATCTTCGAAGACAGTAGAGGAGGATCAGGACAGAGAAAATTTAAACTATCTGGACATATATAAGAACATGGGACCTGATGTGTGTTGCGTTAAGAGGCAGAGCAATTTG
>NW_010527128.1:0-42166 GCF_000687285.1 Phaethon lepturus
ATGGAGGCGCCCCGCAGCCGCGGAGAGCTGGGACGCCGCGCTCACCTTGCGCTTCTTGGAGATCTGCACGGCCATCTTGAGCCGCGCCGTCCGGCGGAAAGGAGGGAGCTATTGCTGGAGGAAGGGCTATATCTGCCTTCCGCCGCTCCCCATTGGGTCAGCGAGATCACGTGGCCTGGCTTGTTGAGGCCGATGGGAAATATAGTCTTCCTAGTGCGCTGGCGTGCCGCCATCTTGGGGCGGCTTAACCGTGCCGCTATCAGGCTCCTGTGAACGCCCACAGTCGGTATTAAAGCGACTATAAAACCGGTATAAAAGGGCACAGGAGTTAGCAGCATGATAATTAACCCCGATATTCTACCTGGAAGCCTGCTCTGGTGGTAAAGAGGCCCTCCCCTCACGGCACTGCGCCCGGCCACCCCAGGCGTGAGGGGAGTGCTGCTCGAGGGCCGGCGGGAGGCGAGGGGAGTGGCAGCCCCCGTCTCCTAACAGGCTGCTTCTGTCGTTTTAACCTTTCTTCTAGGCAGTCACAGATGAAGGAAACACCCATCAGGAAAAAGGAGTGAAAATCACAGACAGGCTATTTGGTTATTCCAGGGAAACATCAGGGAGTCTTTGCTGCTAGAGGATGCTGTACTGTTACCCAGTAATTTGCTGCTTTATGTAAATTTTAACAATAGCTATTAACTATTTATAGTTAACTGTAAATATAGGTGATGGCTAACTGTAAACTTAAAGCTATTGCAGGTCTTTCCTACTGTATGTGTACAGCATCTCGAGCAACAGGGCTGTGGTCCCTATGTCTCGCTGCAAGACCAATGATTCAGTAAATAGGACAGTTGTGGCTCCAGGGCAGATATTCTGTGGGTTTTTTTTCCTCCTACGATGCCCCTGCAGTCTGGGCACTGCGTTAAATTAGTGATAGCAGGATGGGTTTTTCTTGCTTGAAACTTCTGTGGTGGCCAAAGATGGGGAAAGTGGCAATTTTTTTTTTTTTAAATGGTTTAGGACTTGTAGGAGATTACAGGGTTTTGGTTGTGCCATTTCAATTAGAAATAATAGTAATAATGGGTGAAACTGATAAATGAAAATACCCATATACTAATGGGTAAAAATTATCTGTTTGGGAAGAGTCAGTAAAGGGAAGCCCTGCCTTGCAAACCTCCCAGAAGGCAGCCAGGAGATAGGGACATAAGGGTAAAAAGGTTGAAAGGAGCTGCTTGGCTTTCTGTAAGGCTGCTTTTGGATAGCTTTGCCAGAAGCTTTACAGAAACTGAGTGGCTATGGGTGAGGGCAGGGGCGTTGCACAGCTCTGGCTCTACAGCGAGGTCCTTACATGGACACTGCAGGGGTCTGTGCAACAAAAGAAGACATTAAATGTTAGAATTATAAAAAAAAAAAAAAAAAAAAAAAAAAAAAAAAAAATGGGAGACCATCATTTCACGGCTCTGTAAAAAATTCTGTGGTGTGCCCACTGGGTACATCTGATGCTGTGTCTCCAAAAGGGTAGAGGAGACCTGGGAGAGGGTCAGAGCAGGGCAGCAGGGATGCTTACAGGTCTGGGAGCACCTCTGTGTGAAATAAGCTACGCAGGTTAGGACTCAACCTGGGAAAGGTAAAATGTGGTTGAGATCTACCAACACACACAAGCTTCAGGAGGATAGGCAGGGTCTGACTGTTCACGGTCCTCCCACAAAGACCAGATGAAGGCAGTGGGAGCTGAGTGTTTGCTGCAAACAGGTTTGTCGTATTTTCAGTTTTCTTTGGGCTTTTGGCTACAGAAAGAAACTTTGGACTAGATTTCTTCTAAGCCAGTATGGCTGCTGTCTTGCTTGTAGGTAGCGGATTGCAGGTTAGGGCCAGCAGTGGTTCAAAATTAGACAGCTGATAGCCCCGGTGTCCCCACCAAGAGGCATTGTCACAGGCAGGTCTGGCTGGCAGCCACCTCCCACACTGCCTCTGTTTTCGGGATGGACTGCTCGGGTCACGCAAAGTTGATAAGCGAAGAGCAGGTCCCCATAAACATGCTGGGCGGCAATCAGCATCACTCTGGGAACAGCGTGGTGGAGAGGGCACCTCTGCTCTGGAGCTGGTACCAACCCTTGAGGGGAGGACAAGAGAGCAGAATGTATTTCCACCACCCGCTCTGAAACCACCGGGGAGCATGGGTGAGGGTGTCTGTCATGGCCCAGCCCTCATCCAGCTGCTTAAGCTCTCTCTGAGGCAGGGTGGCCACATCCAGACCCTTGCTGAGGTGTGGCCCGTGCTAACTCCTGGGCCAAACGCCACCAGGGCCGTGTTAACAGTGTCACTGCACCAGCCATGGTGTTTTGGGGCCTGGGATTTTTCAGTACCAGTTTGCTGCCTCACTAAGACGTAGCCAGGCAAACCATGCAGGGAATACCAGTATGACCAGTACAGCGCTGGTAAAACACCTCTCCTTCAAACAGAGCATCACCCGTGGGGAGCAGCAGAGAGGCAGCAGTGCCTGGAGGAGGAAGCTCTCCTCTTTCGCTGGGAAAGGACTGTTTTGCCACTAGATGTCAGTGGAGACGGTTTCCAGGGTGGGTAGAGCTTCATGTCTCTCCTCGCTCTTACCTCTTCCCCAGGGATTAATTTCTCCAGGATTTGAAGGATGATGGAGACATCGGCCAGACAGAGCCTGTCTGGAGCAGCCCATGGTCTGCTTTGCAAGGACAGCTACCAGTGAGGGACTTGTGTCCTCTCTTGTCACCAAACATCTTTCTCTCCTGGTGTGTCCAACCATCACGCCCTGCCCTCAGCCAACTCCTTCCCCTCTCTCTGGGCCTGTCCAAGCTTGGCTGTCCCTTCACCCTCCACCTTTCGACCTCTCTCCCCAGCCTCTGCGGAGAGCTATGATCTCTCTCGAGAGAAGGGACACAGCAGGACATGCTGTCCCTCACTCCTGTCCCCCTTTCCTGCTCTGGTTGTGCCCACTGTCCTCTGCGACCACTATCTTCCCTCGCACTTGGGCTGCCAGAACATGCTGACCTCCGTGATCTCTCTGAGGGCCCCGTCCTCCTCTCTCCTTTCATCTCCGTGTTCCTCAAATGCCAGTTCCTGTCCATGGGATCCAGCAGTGGTGTTCTCAACAGGGACTTCCTCTTGGCCAAAATTAGGAGCCACAGCTCCATTGATCTCTTCCCAACCTCTCCCCCAAGGACTGAGACTGCAGCTGAGCTGGAACCAGGTTGACCATGGATGGATTAGGGGGGCACTGGGAGGCCACGGCTCAGACTGGGCTCATGCAGTGTGGACAGCAATACCTGCTTAGGTGCTCTGTGAGCTCCTGGTGCTCTTCTCCAGCTGCATCCCTGGACACAGACAAAGCCAGCTCATGTCCAGATGGCAGAAGAGGTGCTGGCCCCTTCCTAGCGCTGCATAAATCACCACTGACACTTCATCCAAGCCTATATCTGCAACAAATTGGCCCAGGTCTGAAGCACCCCAATTTCTGTCCCCCTATCTAAGCCTGCAGGTTGCTCCACACCATGTTTTCTGACCTCACCCCTCTGAGGGACCTGCTGAGCCTTGTCCTCCGGAGGAGCTGGGACAGAGCTGCAGGGGAGTTCAAGAGGATGCCCAGGATTTAAAGCAGGTAGGAAAAGGGGATGGGGTAGGCACCTTACAAGGAGATACTAGAGCCAACAGGCCAGGGATGTACCTCAAACATCTCTAATCTGTCTGGATGGACCATAGAACTGACTGACACAGTGTTTCTGCACCAGACCTAAACAAGAGCGAGTGCGCATGTGACCTTTCCTGAGCCCATCACTGAGACATGAGATGAGCAGCAGAAATCTCATCTCTGGGGAAAGCTTTCCTTTTTAATTCCAGCATGGCACAGTATTGCATTTTCCCTGGCAGCAAAGAGGCTTAGAGGAGCTCCCCTCTTTCCTCCCTCACCCCTGCCCCTTCCTCCCCTCCTCCCTGGCCCATCCTGCTGTTTCTGGAGCCCAGCTCCCAGAAATGATCCAACACAAACACACATATATTTTGGAGGAGTTATTTAAAGCCCTGCTCTAGCCCAGCTCCACAGCAGCCTGTGAGCACCAAGGAGAGGGCAGCAAATTGTAGCAGGGGATGGGGCCAGGCAGAAACATCTTGCTCAAAAGATCACAAAGGTTGTCAGGTTCAGGGTGGCACTTGGGGAACCCGTGGTCCCAGCACTGTGCCAAGTTGAGGGGACATCTGCATTCGAGGTCCTCACCCCAGGGTAACGCCAGACCATTAGTCACTGGCTTTGGAGAACTGGCGAGGAGCTGATCCCTCTGTGCAAGGATCTGAGCCCAAGACCCCATTAACAAGGGTCGCAAACCCTGTTTAAGAAAAAGCCCTCCCAACCTGCACAAAACCCACTCTGTTTACTGGTTGCGAGCTTAGGACCATGATACTTCCAGAGCAGGAAGAATCTGCCCAAGATCATCTTTTTTTTAGGCTGAGTTTACCCAGGAGGGGCTCAACCGATGTATTTCTGGATCATATAAAGACAGGGAAAGGCACAACATTAGCAAAAAGCCTGGCTCTGACATGCATCGCCTTTTCCATGCCCTATTAAGGAGAAACTATGTGTTGGGTCAGCATCGACAACCGGAGCCAAGGTCAAGCTGCATGCTGGTACAAAGCAGGGGCCTCACTGGCATTAGGCAGCAAGGGAATGTCCCCTCTTCCCCCCAGACATGGCCTGGCTAAGCCAGCAGGCTCCGAGCTGCAGCCTTCACGGCCGGGAACATTTCAGTCCCTTCCACAAATAGCAACGTGGGATTCCTCCCTTAGCTCCAGCCATCCCCGCCTGCAGCCCAAGCCAGCCAGCGTGGCTCCCAAAGATACGTGGTGATGCTCCGCGATGCAGCCAAATGGGGATGGATTCACCTCTCTCCCATCCCTGCCAAAATGGAGGCTGGCAGCATCCCGAAAAAGCTGTGATGTGCCCGCGCCCCTCACACTGGAGACCTCAAATCTGGTCCAGCAAAGCAAAGGGCCCTTTGCAGGTGCCAGCGGGTTAGCGGCAGGTTTCCTCGCTGTGGGGAGTGGAGTTCAGGAATCGGGAGCTGCCCTGCCTGCCCCGGTTCCTTTCAGTGCCCAGACAGCGACATGGTTTATGGCAGCCGAAGGCCATTGAACAGGCTCAATTAAACCGGCATCCCCGCGTTTTCTCCCCGGGAACCTGGCTCCTGTTCAGACCATCCAGGAGGGGCTGGCAGCCCTTCGCAGTGAAGGGGCCAGGACAGCCAGTCGCTGGATTTTGGGATACCCCGTGCTTTCCATGGGCGATGGCACAAGGTGGCACTGGGAGCAAATGTCCTGCCTGGGAAGGTCCCCGACTGCCGCTGCTTTCACATAGAAAAATAATGCTGGCATTGCAGGGAGGTCCTGCAGACACACAAGGACCGTGCTGGCTCTGCAAAGGAAGAAAGCATCAGGGAACAGCCTTGGGGTCATCAAAACCACACCCAGACAAACTGGTACGGGCAGAAGCACAGGGCTTGCCCCTTCCCGCCGCACTGAGACAGCCATTCCCCAGCGACACGGGGCAGCTGGGGCCCGATCTGGCCTCTTCCACCTGCGCTCACCGAGCAAGATGCAAACAGAATTTTGCAAGAGGGAGAGAGGTGAGGTAAAACCTCAACCCCGTGGTCCCTTGAGCTCAGACACCTGTGGGATTTTGGGTTACAAACTGGGTGCCCGCCCAGGCCGGGCCAGGCCCCGTCACCTCTCTGGATATGCCCGAGGAGTTCAGAAACCTCCCTTGCAGGAGCCCATTTCTTCTGATTCCTCTCCCTGTGAAAACAAGCCGTGGTGCCGTCCTTGGGGCCATGCTACGGGGGGATTTCGACAGCCTCAGCAGAGACCTTGTCTCCATCTGCGGCAGACCCCAAAAGAGCCCCTTGAGGAAAAGTCCCCACTATGGACCCTCTTCCAAGCTCTGGCTCTGAGGATGCACCTCCTTCTGCAAAAAGCTTTTTGGGGTGTTGGAGGGATGTCACTCCTGCCCCTAAAATACACCTTTCACAGCAGCTGAGCTTGTCTGCGTGCAGCTTCAGGGATGGAGCTGGTGATAAAGGAAAGTGGCTGCTTGGAAGGATCCATCTGGATATAAATCTACTGACTGAGGCCGATAGATGGTCTCTAACAGACGGGCTCCCCGGAGCTGGCTGTTCCCCAGCAGCTGCTGTCGGGCAGAGACTCCTGGACCTGTGACACTGGACTGAGAGCCAGTATGGGGCTCACCACACCCCAGTCACCTGCAGGCCTGAGGAACGGCAAGGAGGAGCTGTGGCAGACCGAGATGGCCTCTGCAAGGAAAGAGCTGCCCCCAGCCGCAAGAAATCTGATGTGCACTATTACAGGAATAACCAAATCATTTAAAGGAAGAAAAATCATTTAAAGGAGCCAGTCAGCTCCCAACCACATTTCTAAGCAGCGAGGAAGCTCTCCTGTAATGGGATGGTCCTGGGGGAGAATGTCTGCTATGGGAAATGGAGCAGAAACCTCAGCCCAAGCCGAGGCCCCACTGCAGGCTGGGAGCTGCACCGTGGCAGCGCAGTGCTGCCGGGACCACAGGAGCGGGGCCAGATTACGTATACAAGAAGCCAAGGGCAGAAGCTCTCTTCACCTTTCGAACAGAGGGTGCCGAGCAACCTCTTCATGGAGTGTTTTGTTGAGGAAGGAGCTGTACAGTAATTTGAGCACAAGCAAAATACGTACGTGGATGAGTATCTGTTCAGCCACATAATTCAGACTTGCTTCCATCAGTTCTACCCAGCCAGGACCAGGTCCAGGTGCCAGGACAGGGCATGAGACTCAACAGCTTGATGCACCTACCCAACCTTGTGTCCATAGGATGCTGCTGTCTCCACACGGCCTTTGAGCGGTCCCAAAACTGGGCCATCACCATCCTCAGAGGGACAGGCTGCCTGTCCCACTCTCCTGGGAGCCTCACCCCCACCCAAAGCTCCCAGGCCCTGCTGTGACACCAAGAAATAAGACCAAGATCAATGCTCCAAGTTAAACCTACATCCCACCACCTTTTTGTCCAGGAGCCAGAGGCCTAGAAAAGAAAAACGTCCAAATCACCATCTCTACAACCAGCAGTTTCATCAAATGCACCACAGAGTTCATTAATTTTCCCAGCAAGTAGCTCTGGAAAATAAAACCCAGGGTAGAGATGGACAAGATGAGATAGTTTGCATTCAATGAATGGAGACCGGTCCTGGAAAGTAATTCAAGTAGAGATATGATGAATTGTAAACACTAGTTGTAAAGCATTTGTAAAGTCTGACTCAGATGGGAGTTTCATTGCAAGAGCTGGAGTATTATAGTTTATTGCTGCAGTTGGAGCAGTTGCTACCATTTGAGTTGCATTGCCATGTCTGTTAAAAATCCCCTCACAGAGTTACTCACAACTCTCTGGCAGCTCTGGAAAAGTTCCTGAGAAATGTGTCCTGCCCCTGTGGAGCTGGTTGCCTTATGGGGAACCTAAGCCTTGCTCCGGCGAGTGCCATCCTGCACGGAGCAGCCCGAGGAGGCCATCAGAGTGAGGCGAGATGGAGTGGAAAGGCGTCCAGGAGGAGCGGGACTCAGGGCCGCGTTTACACGCCTTTTCTAAACATTTCACATGCAGGAGAATTTACTGCTTCTTGGTTTGGCAAGAACATGGGGGACTAAGTCCAGCAAACCTTCCGGCGGCAGCAGTGGAAGGTGGCACAATCCTGAAGGACAGGGAGGGGAAAGGGCACTGTGTTTCAAGGCAGAGAAGGCATTCAGCTGCCCCAGTCCTGTCTCCTTCCCTGCAGCTGGCTAAAGGAGTCCAAAAGCAGGATTGAAACTGGGGCAGAAACAGCTCAGGTCTACGCTAAGGATGAATAACTGTGCTCTAGTAAAATGCGGCTCTGGGAATGTGTGTGAATCTCCAGGAGACTTCACACGTGTGAGAATGTGGTTAAAGCTTTCGAGTGACAAGGCTTGAAAATCAACACCCCTAAACCTACAAATGGGAAAACTTAGAAGTTCTGCACCAGAAATTCTCTGGACTTAATCCATGAATTGCAGCAACCACCAAGCCATTACCAAAGCACAGAAGTCCAACCTACCAGCCTGAGTCGATCGTAATCCTGGCCCATTACCTCCATTAAAGCTGATAAATTGTTGGCAGCGGTTTAGTGGCTGTTCACAAATAGGTCCATCACCCTGACCCTACCCTGGTAAACAGGATTTTTCTTCACTGCCTGGATTCACTTAAAGGACTTTAAGCACATTAGTAAATAATTTATACTTCCTTCAAAAACAGGAAATGAAATAAGGACACTCGGTGTGCTATTTAGCTGGAAATTGTTCGGCTCTTTACTATTTAATGAACCGACTGGCTGCTAACAGAGGTCATTCCAACAGCTCACACCCTGGCCCTACGGCTCTGTGCGAGGTACGTAAATTGAAACTTTAATGGGCATTTCAAAGAGAGCAGTTTGCCCTGGTAGTATCACTTGAAACCCATCAGCTTAAGTAAGTGATTCTTAATCAGCTTTCAAGCTCCAGGAAATAAGCAGAGGGCAGGAGATGGCTGTTTTCCCCTGCGTACCACATTTTATGATGATTTATGGGTGCGTCTGTATCAGACGCACTGAGATAAGGCCGGTCGCAAAAGCCATTACCTGCTCCTCCATGCACTCCCTCAAACGGCAGCTCGTGGTTTAACCTCTCGCTGTGGTTACATGACACAGGGGGATGTGGAGAGCCCAGGAGCACTCAGGACTCCGTCGAGATGGATGTGGGTGTGCATACACGGAGCATGCACTCAGTATGGGGAGAAAGCAGGGAAAAAGGGTTTGCTTTTTCTCCTTTGGCCTGCAAGCAAGGAACAGCGCAGGTGCTCCACGCCCCAGGCCAGCACGGATCCTGCAGGAGGCATTTTTGCTGCTTTATATTGAAAAAAGTGGAGAGTGGGAAAGTGCTGTGGTGCCAAGTTTCAGACTCCTCTTGGTTCCCGCCGCTGCTTTTTGCCCTAACCCATGGCAGGACGTGGTGCCTGCCCTCGGCAGTGCCATCAGGAGCACTCGGGCTGCTGTAATGATGGATGTTCATGTCTCCTTAGCTCGCCTGGATGAAGCCTCTTGAGCTGATGGTGATCTCACCCATGGCAGTGTTGGGCCAATGAGGGCTCTTCTTGCTGCTGCTGTGTTTCTCCTGCTACCTCTTCACATGGCTTTTGATTTTCTGCTGGGAAGCTGGTCCTCGAGGGAAGTAATTGTAATGCCCCAAGGCACAGAGTGAAAAAAAACACAGCCTGAAACCTCGATGTGGCTTCTCCCCACTGTGCTGCTACCTGCAGCCTTAAGCTCCTTTCTGTGCTAGGTAATGAGGTGATTAAAACCAGTAATTACAGCAGGAGAAATACAACACCAGAAAATTACAGCCCTTTTATATTTTTCACAAAGACGTCGCACCGCATCGGAGACTAACTGCCGAGGAGCTTTTCCTCCTGTCAGCAAACATTTCCTAATGGTCCAGAAACACAAACCTTATGGTGGGATCTCTGGGCGTTGCACACGAGCACTTTCTCTCTTGCACAGGGGTGGAGGAGAACGTGTGGTTGTGATGCACTTGTGGGCACGCAGGTCTCTCTCCCCTGGGCTCAGAGCAGTGGCATGCGTTTTCCACACCTACCTGGTGCATGCGTACCCCGCTATGATGGAAATGTCACTTATTTCACTGTCCTGACAGGGGACAGGCAAGAGAAGAGCACACAGGGAACTGCAGTGGTTCAGTGGGCAGAGGACACAGGCACTTCATGCACTGCACTGGTGTTTCCTGCCCCACACCTCCCCACATGCACCCCATCACCGACTGCAGTCAGCTCAGCCTGTATTACTCCCTTTTTCTCCCAAACAGGAATCGTGCTCCTGTCTTTCCTAACTTTCAGCAGCCATATGGCCCAACACAAATCCCCGTCTCTGCTGTTCTTCACCCAAAGTTTGGGAAACAGTGCATAAAAGCACAGGTTTATAAATACACTTTTAAAATACCTTCCCCCACCCATGCTTTCCCTAATGGAAAATGTCAGCACTGGCCCCAGCTCCAACGGGAGAATCGCAGGATGCCTGCTGACATCCCACGCTGGCGCTGCGTCATTTGGGGATGGATCACGAGCCCATCTCGGTTCTGGGCTCAGTGTGTGGCACCGGCGAGCAGAGCCTTGGCAGGCACCTCAGGGCCGTCCGTGCCAACGTTGAACACTGAGCTCTGAATCTCATTCCTACCACAGGCATCAGATGGGAGTGCAGGTATCAGGTTTTGAGTGGTTTAACTGGCCTTTTTCTCTTTTTAGTGCAAAGCAGAGCAGTTAGCACAGCTCTGCAGAGCTGCTTCTCCGAGGAGCCTGGGATCCAAAGGGTTTCTCCACCTGGCTTCCTCCTGCGTAGCTGGCCTTGGTAATGTTCACGCAATCCTGGCTGTGGCCATGATCAGAAAGTCGCTGTTGACGCAGCAGTGCTGCTTGAGGGTGCTACAGGGCCTGTTCCAATCGTTCCCTCCTTTACCTGCCACCCTCCAAATGCAGCCAGCAGCTCCTACAGCAGCCGCCTGGCCAGGGCTGCAGATTAGCACCACATTGCACTCACATCTGCAAAGTCCTCGCTGGCCACAGACTCATCAAAACATTCCTTATTTTCACACTATTACAGTTGAGTGACAAAGCCCCGAATAAAACTACGGCCATATCCACAGCCTGTGTATAATGCGGCCATCAAACACCAGACACTGAGGCTGGGTGACATTAAATTGGCCATACTCAAACAATTTAACTGCCTGCTCAGTCTCTCTATAAACATGGAACACCTACACTCAATGCAGCCCTCATCCCTGGAGCAGGCACGCAGCCACCTTCCAGAGGTGCTGCTCAAGAGATCTGAAATCTGTTATGCTGCAGAATAACACAGATTTTGGAGTTTTTTAATGGGAATCTGGGGATTTGGAGGATGTAGGATTTCCACTACTCAGGGGAATAAGAGAGGAGCAGTGGTCATCCCAGCCCGATACGGCAAATGAAAGCAAAACTGATGCTGAAAGATTCCAGGTGGTGAGCAATCACATGCAAGGCCTGAAGGGGCCAGAAATCAAGTTTGCGCTGTCTCCAAGACACTGCACTTCTCCGTGGAGCCGTCCACCAGGGAGGATGACACCCACAACACATTTTAAGGAAACTGGAGGCAAGTACCAGTGGAGTGACTTGCCGCAGCAGTAGTCAGCAGAAGGGCAGGTCTCGGTGCCCAGTCCCTTGGTCCCAGAGCAGCGCCTCAAAAGATTTCAGCTGCGTCGCCTCCCTTTGGGCTAAGGAGAGCAAAACTACTTTGCAATGCAGAGAATGAAGATGAAGGCATCAAAGAGGCAGCACATCCTTACTTGTAATCCAACACTAGTGCTCCTTGGGGAGGCTTTCTGATCCAGCGCTGGCTGACCTCCATCCTGCGGTTCCTTCTAATGGCCGTTGGCAAGAGGACAGACTGAGCACTAATGGGGCAAAACGCTCTCTGAGGTCCCATCGCCAGCTGAGTTTCGGGGTCTGAGCCCGTCCTTCACAATATGTACGTCTGATCTTTCTAACTCATGGTTTGCCAGGCTGCCGGCTCAGTGAAAACCCCAGGGTCAGCCAGCCGTGGTGGGCAGGAATACTTCAGGGGCCGGGACTGGCAGTGCGGCAGCAGTGGGAGCAGTTCATGAGCAGCCTGGCAAATAACCTGGTTGTTCCTTTGCCCCGCTCCTGCAGGCAATTCTCTATCCCCAAGAAACAGCGAGAGAGCAGCAGTGATAAAATGGCTGTTAGTCTAAGCACAAGGTTATTTTCTAGGACATTAACCACAGTCCTCAGAAGCCAGCTTGCAAGAGACCCATGAAGAGCGAAAAGACACCTGACCAGAATGCAAAAGCAGAGCCACAAACTTAACACCTTTTTTTTTATCTTTCAAAAATAGCTTTAAAGAAAGGGTGAGCTCAAACCAGCATTATCAGTTTGAGTGTCTATTTGCTTTAGAAAACAAGCAGTTTCAGCAAAAATATCAGATGACTGCCAACCAGAAAGCTCTTATTTTCAGTATCTCAGCTATTCACACCTCTAAATAAAACATTCAAGCTGCAATACAACACAACTGTTTTGCAGGGGCTAAGAAATAAATGAAAAGTATTTACCAAGCCTGCTTTTTTGTAGGAATAATACCTCTAACATCTCCATCTACGTCTGGCTAGGATTTCAAATCAATAAATCGTCTCCTCATCCTCGGATTAGCTCAGTCAGATAATTTCGACAGCAGCGGCAGCAGTTCCCCGCTATTAGTCCTAACAGCTCTGCCAGCTGAATTAACTTGAGATCCCCCGTGTTAGCTGAGAACAATCACACTCTGCCGGTGTCCTTGGGTGATAATTTGCACTGACCTCAACAACAATTTGTGGTAGTCTGAGAATCGGGTGTGACGCGGGTTTCCTTTCCAGGAACGTTAACTGCCTGGCATTTAGTCTTCTCACACCCAGCGTGGCTCTCTGCAACTGCAAGAACTGGGATGCGGGAACATCCGTTATGGGAAGCAGCGCTGATTTATGGTGCAGGGAGACCCGGCCTTGCAAAGCCAACCTCAATCAAAACCCAACTAATACGAGACATTCAAGAGACAAGAGCTGGATTAACGGAGATCACAACAGCAGATTTACTGATGTACCTCTTGGTCCAGCCACCTCTCTCCTCTGCTGCAATCCCTCAATTGTCACTCTCAGCCAAGTCTTCAGTGCTCCCTCTTTCAATCTTACAACCATGCAGCTCCTGGGGCTGTGTCCTGCATTGCAGTGGGCTTCCACTTCAGGTCTCTGCAGGCTCTTCAGCAAATGTGGCATTTCTGTTCTGCTCAGAAGTCTAACATAAAAAATGGCTATTTATGAAGTTTAATACTTGGAATTAAATTTCTGTTAAAACTCTGGCAAAAAAACCCCCACCTGTTTTGGAAAAACTGGAGGCAGATGCTGTGAAACTTGGATGCCATGATCCAACAGAGGTCCTTGGTATTGGGAGTGAGGAAGAAATCCCTGCTACTGGTAGGGAAGCCCAATGAGGCATCGAGGGCTTCTTGGCTCTGCATATCTCTCCTCATCTCTACAGGTTGTTCTCGGGCTTCCAGCTCCACACAGGCAGTCTGCAGCTGCGATGTTCCTTGGCCCTGGTAGGAAGGCCTGTCTTCAACAGAAAGCCCGGTGTCCCCAAGCGGACAGCAGCGTGTGTGGGGACTCGGGGGTCCATGAGCCTCAGATCTGCAGGGAGACAAAACTTCCCAGCAACGCTCACCAGGGTTTGGGGTAGTCCTCTCCCAAGTTCCTACGCAACTGACTGAAGCAGTGAAGTGTTCTGGTTTATCTACTGCTACAAGTCTTTAAAAGGTTTTGCCAAACCAGCGTTTCCTAATGAAATCTGCTTCATTAGAAAAAAAATTAATGGTTTTCCCAGTTTGCTTTTTTGTTTCAGAGACAAGTCCCCAGAAACAGGGTCCACCAAGACAAAGCTGAACTAGCACCGGCAGCGGTTTGTCTCTACTGAATCAGCTACAACCTACAGCACGGAACTCAAGCCAGCTTCCCCTTGCCACACTGCCTGCAAAGGGACGTGCAAAACCCGATTTGTCATATCACAGCGACACAGACAGATAAAACCCATTCCTGCTGCTACAGAACTTAACCCGTCAAAGCACTGTGGCCACATCTGAGCTGGCAGAGGGAGTTTACCTGGACCAGCGCTCCATCCTACGGGGCCATGGCATTCTTGGATTAGCACAAGGTGCTCTAAAGCTGGGTTTACTCTATCACCGAACCATGGCCTCCTGCCACTTTCACACCTTAACAAGTGACTATTGTTTGGCTTAGTCTCAGCTTTGCTGGCTCAAGCACCCCAAGAGAAGTGCTCAGATCCTTTCACTGAAGTTCCTGGGAAGTCCAAGCACTCACTGCAGCAATAATTTGCCGTCTCATTCCTGAGACCACTGCCAATTCTTCTATTCTAAAATCGACTCTGCTCACTCCACAGCAATGCCTGCAGCAATAAACCAGAAAAACACACAACGCAACGGATCATACCTCACTTCTCAGAAACCAAGATATGCTTATGAAGGAGGACATAAAATTAATAATGGAGTATATGTTTATGTTTTTTAAAAATCCTGTAACCTTACTTTTAAATGATCAGCCTCTCCTGTCTCTTTATGCAAATTTACTCGGCAAGTTAATCCGAGGTTGTTGCTGTTTTCTATCCACACTTGATACCTGCAGACAGAAGTGCCCTCACTTCATCATTCGCCTATGTTGAGCAGGAAGGAGGCCCCAGTCTTAGAGAAATTAATTAGTGCAGTGATTTGCCTGGGACACAGAGGTGAAGCTGAATTTGGCCCACTCTGCAGGATTTAGCTGAGTAAAAAAGACAAACAGCTGTGCTATGGGATTTAAAAAAGCTGCTGTCAGCATTCCCAATGCAACTAGACCTGGAAATTCATTCGTCTTTCAATAAACAACGGAAAAAGGAGAAGCAATTACAGCAGACAAAACTAACTGCACCAGAGCAGAAGCATACCTCACAGCAATTGGTCTTGAATCTGCGTTAACAAAAAAAATCTAAACCAAAACCCACTCGATTAAAAAAAGGATAAAAATTTAGGAGTGGAATAAAAACAACTTCAAAATAGAAGGGTACTTCATGCAGCTTGATAACGCACAGATTTATCTTTGTGAAGATAAATCTTCAGGTGATGCTGGTACTGCTCTGCAAAAAGTCACAGGGGCACAGAGAATTTGTCCAGGGAGGCTAACGTCGGAGCGGGGAGCAGAAATGAGCTTCCAGCTCCTCAATCCAATGTTTTAACGTAACTGTCTCTTCCCCGATCGGGCCCATTTCACATTCGTCTCGCTAACGCCACAGCAATGACCACTTTTGTGTTAATCGGTAACGCTGCTCTCTCTTTCTTCAAAGCATCTGGTTAATTTTGCTTCTGTCCTCACCGCAAATCCAGAATGCAACACACAACAGTATATTCTCGTGCAATGAAATCTGGCATGTTGAATTGTAACCGTGTATTTCCCGAGCCCTTCTCAGCTGTGTGACCACACGTGGGCGTATTAGGGACCCAAGCCTGACCACCAGCCTCAGCAGCACACTCTCTCCCAGGAAGCACTCAGAAGAGGACCAAGAGTCTTCTCCACCTGTAGGTACCTACAGCGCCTGTTCCGCATCCAAGCGCATTTTTGGCTGAAATGATCTATTTAGGCACAAGAAGAACTGGAGTAGCTGGGGAAACTACCTGTGGAGCTCAGCTTGCAGATTCGAGGCTGAACAGCTTCTACTTTCGTAGCGAAGGTGAAGCACTAAAAAGGCAAGCTTAACCGTGTCTCCTGTTCTTCACAGCCAACGCTCGATGACCCGGGAGAATACTTAACAGATATTCACAGGGTTATGTTTTTGCTGTGCAAAATGACGTAAGAGAAACCAAATTTTTCTGTAAAGTGCACTTAATCCTTGGCCGCTGCCCAGGCTGTCAAGTAGCAGAGACAGGAGCAGCGACAGTTTTTGTGAGGGGCGATACCTGCTCAGTAGAGCTGGGTGGAGATCGCCGGGCCCTTTTCCTCCACCTCCGCCTGCCCCTTTCAGATACCAGCTGTGAAATTCAGACGACAGCAAAAGAGGGTTTTAAACAAAGCGGTGGAAGATTCGCTGCGTAACAGATTCGAGATAGGCCAAGAGGCTGGAAACTTGATTGCAAGGAGCAAACCTGAAATGGGAAGAGGAGGAGGAACGAGATCGGGTTGCACACTGATCTGGCAGACACCGCAACATGCCTCATTCACTGGTGATGTGGTCTGGACTCAGGATTTGAAAGTCTCCACAAGCCATTTCCAACGTACAAAGCAGCCAGTCTCTATAGTATGTGTTCTCTCCCACTAGTTTTTCAGACATTGTTTTTTGTGGACCATTAAGGAGGTACAATCTGAAGCCTTGATCCTGTAACCCGATTTCTGAGTCTCTCTGGCGATTGCACAGCGCCCAGCCTAACGCACTGTTCAACACAGAGCTTCTCCCTGTCAGACCTGGGAGCCTTCAGAGCAGCCGAAGCAGCCGTCGGGGATCCCCAGACAACACCAAATCCACAGCGCTTGCTTTCTGAAAGGTTTCTGACTGATTTAAAAGCTCTTCTTTGCAGGGAGCGCACACAGAGAAGTACACAGAAAGGAGTTTTCAGCCTGGAGAGGAGATGGCTCAGGGGAATCTCATCAATGTACACATATGCCTGATGGGAGAACGCCAAGAGGAAAGAGCCAGGCTCTTCCTCAGGGGTGCCCACTGACAGGACCAGAGGCAATGGGCAAATGCTGAAACATGGGAGGTTCCCTCTGACCTTATCGCTCTATACAACTACCTGAAAGGGGGTTGTGGCGACGAGGGTGTTGGCCTCTTCTCCCAAGTAACTAGCGATAGGACAAGAGGAAATGGCTTCAAGTTGCGCCAGGGGAGGTTTAGATTGGATATTAGGAAAAATTTCTTCACCGAGAGGGTGGTCAGGCATTGGAACAGGCTGCCCAGGGAGGTGGTAGAGTCGCCATCTCTGGAAGTGTTCAAGAAATGTGTGGATGTGGCGCTTCAGGACATGGTCTAGGGGACATGGTGGCGCTGGATTAATGGTTGGACTTGATGATCTTGAAGGTCCTTTCCAACCTAGTGTTTCTGTGATTCTGTGAACATCAGGAGACACTTTTCACTGTGTGGGTGACTGAGCACTGGCACAGGTTGCCCAGGGAGGTTGTGTTGACTCCATCCTTGGAGATACCCAAAAGTCATCTGGGCACGGTCCTGGGCCACCAGCTCTGGGTGGCCCTGCTTGAGCAGGGGGTTGGACCAGATGACTCCAGAGGTTCCTTCCAACCTCAACCAGCCTGTGATTCTGCAATCCTTTTCCAGGCGACAGTCTCATCAGCTTTCAAACAAAGCAGCGCCATATACCCAGACAGAAAACTCGGTGATGGCTGTATACAAGCAGCAGTTTCAATAATTTACTAGGAGAAACCTTTTTTCACTCAGCCCATCTCGATTTTATCCCCTGCTGGGTCTGCCGCATGCGATATAAACTAAATCGTGGTCTGCTACAGATAAAAGGTAATTCCAGAGTGTATTTTTGAGGCGGGGGAGGGCTGAGTTTTCCCTTGGGATGTAGAGAACATTCCGGCAGCCTGGCGACCTGCTGCCTGCCGTTCTTCTTCAGCCATTGTACCCAGGCTCTGCACACAAATGCTGCCGTGTTGTAACGGTGAGCGACTGCACTTGTACTTACGCAAACCCGTTACCACCCTTCTCTCCGTGCTGCAAACAGAGGGGTGGTTATTCACCGCACGTCTGGTGTCTGCTCTCGTTCAACTCCGCTAACCACAGAGATTTCTTACCTTCCCCAGTCCAGCCCCAGTATCACTGCAGTGCTTTTATTTTCTGGATGAAATGACCTGCAATGCAGAGGCTCACTTGCTACAGCGATCCTTCTACCAGATCTGTAATCCTCAATCCCCCTGGGTAACGCTTGGAGTAGGAAACTACTTGGTATAGGAAGCACGTCAGCATTTCCCTAGCTGCATTTTTTATTGGCTCATTTGCTGCATCCCTGAATTCAGTGAAGTTTTCTTTCCTTTTATCCCTCGCTTTCTCCAACCTCCCCCTGCGCCGTGAGCTGAGGTCTCAATATCCCCGAGCTCACCTCTTGAAGAGAGCCGGCCAGCTGTGGGATAGGAGGGGGCAGCTTACTGCCTCCCATCAGCTTTATGCAGGGCAGCAGATCTGCAAATGGAGATGTGGGGAGGCTCCTTCCACAGCAGCAGCTTCCTGGGAGGCTCGATAGAAGGAAAGGCTGATTAAGGTACATTTCGTGCTCCTCCTGCCTCTGCTGTGCTGAGATCTGCAGGTTATTCTTTACAGGGACCTTGCTGGAAAAGCAAGCAGGAAAAAAGTGCAAGTTGCAGAGTAGCCAGTTCTCCAAGTTACACGTAGAGAAGCAAAAAATCCTTATTTAGAGAGGAGGGCGGGGTTTTTGTTTTCCTTTTAATGACTATTAACAGTGAGAGATACTTGAGCTCTATGGGAAAGAAAACTCACCCACGTGCCTGGCTTTCTTTTAATATTTCCATGAAACAAATAAAAAGAAACCTTGTCACAATTAATTTGTAGTAAGGTATATTACACCATTTACCCTCATCACTCCTGTCAAATCTCAGTCTCGTCATCCTTTCTGAAAATCTGGGAACCAGAGTCATCAGAGGGAACCCCAGCTCCAATGGAGACAGCGACGGTCCTGCTGCTGACTTCCAGAGTCAACATTTGCGAAAACATTCCCACCTTTGTGCTGGGTAAGTTCCCCACACCGGAATATATGACCACAGAGCCTTTGTTTTCCCCTGACACCTTTTTGGTTTTGCCTCTAAATGGCTGCTGCGCGCTGTTAAAACCAAAGCCATCTCCCATTTGCAGGCACACGGCTGCAACGGGGGCTTGCCGCTCGGTTGGGAAAGCACTTCAGGGTGAAGAGATTTTCATGGAAATAAGTTATGCTCATGTTAATGGCAAGGATGATGTAATCACAGCACACCTGCCGAACGGGTATTATCTGCTGCGTTTGTTTTGTCACAGCACAGCTTTTGAGGAAGGGGAAGGAGAAAAAACAGAGGCATGAAGGGGTCCTGTTAAAAAATGGAAGAAATGAAAAGTGGCATCGTTGGTGGATTTGAGGATTAACATCATCTATAAGCAACGCTGACAGTGAAAAATTCAAAAGCAAAGAGGCTTGTGTGTGATGCAGCAAGAAAAGGAGAGATGCAACGAGCGAGAAGCTAAAAGAAAAGGACAAAGCGGTCAAAGCAGCAAGCCAGGACAATAATTTTTGGAGAAGCACGGTGAATGCATTTAAAAAGTAGGGGAAGAGATGGGATTTCTCAAAGGAAGAGGCTGCGGGAACTCAGGGGAAAAATGATGAAAGCCCATGTAACAGTTCTGTGTGAACAGTGGAAATAAAACATGAAAGATCTAACCCAACGCCACAGCAATGCCCAGCGGCCGATCGTGCAGCGAGCTGAGTTCAAACAGGGTAAAATAGTCTCGACTCCAAACAGCCAAAAGCAAAAATAGGGAAGAAATCAACACGCGGAGCTCACGTGTCACTCGGCACCTAACGCAAAAAAAACCACTCGCATTCCAGAAACCGAAATTAGCCAAGGAAGGAGGTGGTCACCGGCGGGTGACTTCCGAGTGCCGGTAAGGAAAAGTAACACAGAAACCCAGAGCAAACAGGGATCCTAAAGCTAGAGAGGACTGGGATGCAGCGGAAATACTCCTCACACAATTAGGCAAACCAACCCTATTAAAGGCCAATCACACCGAAGAGTTATCATCAGTCACTCTCTCCCTTGCTGTCTTTATGCAATTGTCCTAATTGCATAAAGGCTATTAAGGAATTATTTTTCTGGCATGATTTTGCTCCTCATATAAATACCACCTTAAAGCGATATTTAAAGATCGCTTTAAGTATGTGCGTTTTCCCAAGCAGGAGATTCAAATTTCTGTGTAAATGCATAAAGCATAAAAATGATACCTGAGAAAATTTACATTTTTATCCCCAAATGTCAGGTTCTCCATCAGTCACAGATCTATGCCCAAATCTTCTAACAACACTTCGTGGTAGGTATAGCCGTGTCTGTATCAAGGCAACGTCATGGATTTACTTCCACTTTTTTATTATTCAACTTTTTATACATAATAAATACAAACTTTTTACAGCCAATATAAAGAAAGCATTTGCACCTATGCTTTCAGTGTACTGACGCTGTACAGGATGATACGTCGAATACATGCCCTGTATGAAGAAATCATAGTTAAAAAGGAGGCATATTTTTACAACTTTTCTTCTTTTTTTTTTGTTTTTTTTTTTAAATAAAATTAGCAGCTCTTACAGAAAATATTTTAAAATACAACTAAAGAGACTTTAAATAACACTTTCTGAATTTTGAAAGTCCCAGTATGAAGGACACAGAAAAACTGGCCAAAGAAATTGAGTATGAACATTATGGCAATACTTGCTTTTCTTCTGCATTGCGAAGCTTTCAAAATTTTTGCAAACAGTAAAATCTTTTTTAAAAACTTTTTTTTTCTTTTTTTAAACTTAAGAATAAGTTTGATAAACACATAAAAAGACCTCAAACAGATCAACAGGACAAGAGGTGCAAAAGAATGAAAAATATGGAAAAGACTTCATTGGACAGTCACCGATTCCATAACTGATCCATGAATTGTTTTCTTTAGACAGCCCCACTCTTGGTTAAAGATCCCACTGGGAAAGGAGATTGGCAAACACGAATGTCTCAGAGACCCAGCCTGGGTTGGGATTTACAAGTATGTGCAAAGTTTATGATAAAATCTTGTTAAATTATTTTTTTTAATATTTTTTTTTTGTAAATGCAGCCTCAAAAAATAGCCCTTGTTAGTAAACTAAAGGTAGAAAACTTACTGGCTTTGAAAAAAAAAAATGAAGACATAAGAGCGCATTCAATAGAACCCATATAACAGCTCAAAAAACCCCAACCTTGTGATGCCTTTTAACTGAAGCTTTGATCTGATGGAGACTGCTGAAAATAATTTAGTAAGTACACAAAGAAAAACCTGTTTTCATCCAGTTTTTCCCTCTCCTCTGACCATTTCTCTCCATGTTAAACCTCTGAATATCCTCTGCCCTTTTCTTTCAAACAAGAACAAAGAGCAGCTTCCTTTTCAGAGATCTCCGATAGAAAATTAAGTTTTGGAATTCTTTTACTCTCTATTTCTTGCCTAAGAGCAATTTGAGACCGTAGTCTCGGCCACAAAGGCGGGCGGAAGGCTTCGCAGAAACCAGAGCTTTTCCTGGCTCTCTGGCTTTGGCTAGTTAACGGGCTTCGCCTGGGAAAATGCTACAGGACCATCCAATGCAAAAACTAAATAATGCATGTAAATACTCTAAATGTAACTTCTAACTCTAGCCAGATGGTTTGATGACAAAGATATACTGCTAATGTTGGATAATAAAGTACACGGCAATAACTGGGATAAGAGTGACCCAAATACTTAAAAAAAACCCCAAAACCAAAACCCTCAAAATCTGCTAAGAAAAAAATGAAGCTCAATTTCCAGATCTAGACAAAAATCTCACTTACTTTTCTACCAGTTGGTTTATGCTATGGAACAAGATGTTGCTACTAATTCAGCACCTCCATATTAGATACTCTATTACTAAATGTACTGCATAAATATTAATACAAAGAACATTTAGTTCTGTTTAATTGTTAATTATCGAAGAGGTGTGCATTAATGTAATTAACGCCATATGATCTGCATCAGTTTTTCTTATCTATAAGATTATTTTCCTGTCTCTTCCTTTCTGCAAGGGGATTAAAGAGGAGCCAGCCTCTCCTGATACTTCTTTTTCAGTTCCCTTTTTCATTCTGCAAGATCTGATTAATACCTAATCAGACAAGTAATACTACTTGAAGAATTGATAATCTTTAACACATTCCTATGGCAACAGTAATATACTGTACTAATGCACGTGATCGAAGTATGCTAGGACTAAGTTGCATGAATGAGGCTCTTTTCCTCAGTCTCTGTAGAAAAACTGACCACCTTCAGCCAAGAGAGAAACCTGCTCCAAGGCAATCCTCTGCTCGCTGTTTGGCCCGTCTTGGTTTGTGCTAAGAGAGGAAGAATGATGTATATAAATCAAAACAAAAAAAAGGCACAAAATATTCATGACTGCGGGAAGGAATCCACCATGTCACTGCCACATAAAATCCTCCCTATCTCTTGTTCTATTAGAAGTCTTCATCATGCAAAGGTGCCTAAAAACGAGATTGACCAAATACCGCGTTTGGTCTTGATTGTAGCACTACTACTTAACTAGTCCCATCGCTACACCAGAGTAATTTCCACGTCCTCTATCTTCTCTGTTGTCCGGCGATGATGCTGTGTAGGGGGTGGTGGAGCTGCTCGCACCTGAAACAGCCAGAACCAGCCGGTAACTATCAGAAAACTGCCAACGTTTCAGAACTTGTAGAGACTAAAACCGCAACTTTGGCCTCATACCCCAAGATGACGCAAATAGACAGATTGTATATTAAGACTGACAGAACTACAGCGAGTAACCAGCTGAATTCAGGCCCAGTTGTCTCCAGTTAAGCCATCAAGGCTCTTTGTTATACATTGTCACCACTTTCAGGTGATTTTTCTCCAGAACGACTATCAGTCACGACAGGGCAAACACACCCAGTGAAATAACCTACCTATTCTGCCTGTACCTGCAAAGAATCCGGTATGTAAACCTGGGACGGACTTTGGACTTTACATCAAATGCTGAATTCTGATGACGCCCTTGCCTGGAACTTATGTGGGCTGGAAACTACAAGAATGCCTTGTTGCATCTAAGTGGCTTACTCGTATTTAATCAATCACTGACCTGAATGATAGACACCTGAAATCTGATGCTATTTTTATACCGTCCACATCAATAAGGTTATTATTGCTCTTGATGGAGATTACCTTAAGCTCTAACAGCATTTCATGCAAGACCAGAGCGACTTGCTCTGGAAAAAATTACTTGTGGAGCAATACTATAACAAACTTCACAATATTTTCAAACCAGGCATATTTAAAACGCAGTACTAACAGAAATCCTTTCAATTAAGGCATGACACTGTAGTAGTAACTTGAAAAGACAGTAAATTGCAAGAAACTCATGAAGAAAATAGAAATCTACAAAATGGAAAAGCTGAATCAGTGTCTTTTTACAAGGGAGTAAGATAACGTGGAACCTCTCTGTTCAGTCCTTAAATACTTCACGATGCAGTACTGCCTCTGCCTTGCGTATGTCAGTGAACAAGGCTAACTCACCGACGACTGAAATATTCAGAATATAATTTTTGAATATCCCAAATTGCTCTTTTTCTGCCACCTCATTCATTAAGGATGCCAGGAAAATACAAATGTTACATCTTGGTATGATTTGGTTTAGGACTTTGAAAGCCCCAGAACTTGATTTCAAAGTTAATCCTAGGAGACAGATTTTGCAAGTTCTAACTGATTAAATTTCTTCCTTTCCTTTTCTGGCAAAATCTCTCTTTCTAGGCAGCAAAGACATCACAAAATACATACATCATTAAGAATTTTTAATCCAAAATCCTCAAATCAAGGGGGTCAGAAATAAATTTAACCCTAAATGCAATGGAGTCCCAAGGACTGTGTATTACATCAAACTGCTGGCAAGCAGGTCTGTCTGCCAGCACATTGGGTGGCTGGTAACACAACCTCTGGAGAAGCAGCAATCGTACAAATCACACGATTCAACTGCTCTGGTATTTATTCACCACCTCTTTTTCAGTTCTGTTTAGGGGTTATGTGGCAAGAACAGAAATAACCTCCCAAAGCCTGAAAAGGCAATTTGAGTTTATCGACTAACAACTATTTTACTATCGTGATAGATGTAATTTCCTCCCAGGTTAGATTTCAAGGTTCATGTGCCTCACAGAGACATGCAGGTATTATGGCTGTGAAGGCAGATACAGAAGGGCGGGTTAGATGAAGGATAGGGGATGCATAAGATTCAAGGTCATCTTTAAACGCAGGGGCTTACTCTTTAAACAAGTGCAGCTTTGTTTTCTTCTAGTGTTCACTTAATCTCAGGTAGCTCTCACGTTCTACAGCCTTTGGACACATCTGTCGTATTAGCAAAGGGGAGTGCACAGACCTTTCCTCGCAGTATTCATCTGAGATACCGCGTTTTTATACATAGTGATTGGATTTGCAGGACACGGAGAGCCAAATCACCAGGTGCTGTACCACCACCCTGCTTTGACTAGATCTATCCTGACCAGCCTTATAACTCTGTAGCATCAATAAAAACCACAGTATTTGTTTTTAACTTACAGGTCGCAGTTTGCCATACGAAGTTTCGGGAGGAATTCGCGGAGGCTGTGAGAATCCAGGGGACTCTGAACTGAAGCTGTTTTCTGAAAGAGTAAGCAACAACCCATCACAAACAAGCCACTCAGTACTGCCGAATAAACTTCACGTTGTGAAAAAAAAAGCTTTTTTTCCTCCCCCTTTGAAACGTGAACAATCCAAATTAAGCATTTAGCTGAAATGTTTCTTTTACTATCACGAATGTTCTTACCATTAGTTGACGGTGATCTGGGGAAGTACTGAGAACTTCTTTTATCCGGACTGTGGTAGGGACTAGTGGGAGGCTGGTCGTACAGTGGCAGCGGTGGAAGCGCATTATTAGGCTTCGGAGTCGGGGATACCTGTGTTAAAAGGAGAGGGGGGCTGCAGAAAGCCTTACTCCTCGACAGTTGTTATGTACACACCGAGGTGCAGTAAGCTCTCTGACACATCAGTATGCCAGGAACCTTCATCTGGAGAAAAACTACCTGTCAAAGCGCTGTCGGGTACATTTGGGAAGGAAAGCCAAGACATCCAACAGCGATTGTATTTGGTTTAAATCACAGGTTGCCACTGAGCAGCAATTTTCACCCTCTCCCAGATAATTTAGACAGACTTTTTCAAGGTTATTTGAAAAAAGTCATTTGGCTAAATGTGCCTCTCCACATATATTCACACAAAAGCGTTTAAGATAGTGAGTTTTACCCTGATTCAATTGCACATATATAATTTAAACCGTAAGTTTTCACGGTCTTCTCAAATCCAAGAAAAAAATACCAAAGAAACTATTTTGTAGGGAACATGGAAGTCCAGTTTCTAGCACCACAGTTACACATGATTTTCTAATATGATATAAGGATTACAGAACTATACTAAAGTGAGGACATTTCTGCAAAAATTACTCTAATATAGTATTAGGCAGTATTCTGCCCTTCAAAAATTGAGAGGATACAGAACAGATTTAAGTATGAAAACATTAAATTAGGGCTGAGAGAGCCTGTAATTCTGTTTTTGCTGGGTTGTGTTTGATGTCTCAGTCTATGCCATAAATTAATTACAGAAAGTAAACTGTGAATTTTCTCCTTTGGTTCATTCCCTTTCTACCCAAATACTTGACTTTATTCAGAAATCTGTTACATTTGCCAAAATATATCAGTTGATAATTGTTAGGCTGGGTAACAAACTAAAAGGTAAGCACTCAGGGTTGTGTTTTTTTTTCTTAAGTTGGTTCTCATTATCTTTTCTTAAATTGTTTCTGATTTTTTTTTTTCTTAAATTGGATCTGATTTCCCCCCCTCCCAAAGAAGCGGCAGATCTTTGTAGCCCTGCAAAATCAATCTAGTAAACTAATATCGTATGTGCAAGCTAGCACCTCAACTCTTTACATACCTGAATATCTCCAATCCACTGAGTCTCTCCATTTTCTGAGGCCGTAAGCTCTTCAACTAATACTGATGGGAACACCCCAACGCGTCCGTTGAATTCTCCTTCCCAAAAGCCATCATCATCTTGATTTTCCTTGTTCAAGATGCGGATGATCGCTCCTTCCGGGAAGGACAGCTCATCATCTGTCTGGCCCTCGTAATCATAAAGTGCTTTTACAAAACAGACTGGAGAATGGAAGAGGAAACAGAAAACTGTAATTGGCATGAGCTGAAAAAAAATAGTAAGGACTATACATAGTTTTACGGTTGGCCTCGATGATCTTAAAGGCCTTTTCCAACCTAAATGATTCTATAATTGCTGAGGCAAATTATTTCAGTTTTCCTTACTTTTTAGTTAATGTTAATCTCAGCTCTATGAGACAGCCAGGTAAATGACGCAGATTTGAGATGAGAGAGATAATTACTGAGAACAGTTGTACTCAGATACAGGTCAAATATGAGAAATCCTCATGTGTGACACCCAAAGTCAATATGCAGAACGCTTTGGAGAACAAGCTTAATATATATATATATTAATAAGCTCAATATATATTTATTTATTGGTATTTACCACTCGAGTCTCCATTCAGGCTGCCTGAGACTAAGTCAGCCTCAGTGGAGTTATTAGAGGTGTGCGATCGACTATCCAGTGCCGCCAGGGACTGTAGCATACTCAGCAGACTGCTGGATGTCGGGAACTGCAGGTACTTCTCTGGCACATAACCCACTTGACCCGCTTTATTCCGTGCCTGTAAATAAATGACAGAAAAGATGCTCTGCTTTTGCATACTGCTCCGAAAACAACCCAAGTATTTTCTCCCATCCCAAGTTCCATTTCTAAAAGTAACAGTGAAAAGAAACAATCTTGGAAAAATTATACCTTTACCCAGTCTTCCATATCTCCATCTTCAATAACCTCCAATACCTCGTGTTCCTCTATGGTCAATTCATCTGGCTGAGAAGCCTGAAGATGTAACACGAAGATTGGAAAACAAAAGTGTTTTCAGGTGCATGGGACAGGCAGTGTAAAGAACATTCTCATCCAGACTTTTATTAAAACTTATGGTTTTTTTAAATAATTGGAAATTTTATGATGTAGCATACTTGAAAACATATTAATAAGGGTTTTTCTGCATACCTGCTGACATTCACAAGACCCTTTTTTGCTCAAAGGGATAGAGGGAAGCACCCTGAATACCACCCAGTGCGTCAAACCCTGTTTGCTTTTGAAACCCTACTTACTCCGTGCCCTAAGACTAAATCTGCCGCTGGCTTCGGCTACCGCGGCGGTGTGATTTACAACCGACCTAGCAGTGCTAGCAGAAGTAAACAGCATGAATGCAGTTTGCCAGCAAAGCTTTAACTCATGAATGGTGGTTTCACTATTACAGTACAAAGAGGAGCTTTGTTGTACAGCGTACAAGCGTCCCTTACACGGAGAGGGGCTTTTCAGCACAGCCACACCGACTCAGCAACAGAAATGAGACCATGTCCTAATGGCAGGCACACAACTGGTCTCCTTGAAGCCAGACAGGGACATCTCTACACGCTTCAATCCATGCGCAGACTTCAGTACTCTGCTGAACTGTAGCTTAAATGTGTTTCACAACGGCACAGATATTGCACTGCTGAGGTTTTTCTCAACTAAGTATGTTTAATGTGCACCAGTATTGAGCCAAATTATGACATTCTACCTCAAACTCCCACAGAACGGTTACATCTATTATTTGTTTGTTGCATAATTCACTTTTCTAATCAATTAAAAAAAAAAAATCACAAACCTTATATGAATAAACAACTTTGCAGGTGAGAGGATAATTTCTTAGAGTACCAGAAGGACTAGAGCTACTGTCATCAAAAACATCCATGCTGTCTTCAAACTCTTCACCTTCTTCCTTTTCTGCATCAGCATTCATCTATTAAAGCAAATTAAATTTGGCATGATACCATCACACAAACATAAGCGAAGAAGTAGCAATAAAAATGAACTGGTCAATAATCTTCAGTGTGGTTTTTTCACTACTTATGATTATTGAAACTGGACAAAAAAATGACTACATAATATTCAACACATGATTCTCAAATAACATCAGGAAAGCGGTCATCAAACAAAGCAAATACAGGGAAGCAAAAGAGTAAGAGTTGTCACCAAATTACACCTTTGCTTAACTAAGCTGTATTTCTTCATTCAAGCACAGGCCCGTGGACTTTAAAAACAACTGTAGAAGATTTTGGAAGCTCCAACTCAACTGCTGGACAGTTATCCAATTTTTACGTAAGCTGTGAAAGGGTGACTAAGGTACTTTGGAGATGCCATTTCAGAGGGATAGCAAATAGTTTAATGGAAAAAAAAGAGCCACTTTTTGAGAATTTATGCTATGAAAAGATTAATGTACCTGCGACCACAAGTTATGAAACGAAATTCCAGTGGAAGTACTTAAACTTAAAAAAAAAACACCAACCCTAAAGTAAAATCAGCCTTCCAGCTGGTGTATTCTGCACAATAGATTTGCTGCAGTTTATAAAAAAAAAATTCCTTAGAGAAAGAATGATGATTAAAAACTAGCTATAAAAGTTTAAATAAAAACTGAGGTCAATATGCTCGAAAAATACAAGTTTCTATAAATGCAGTTTGGGCAACGTTGACAAGAGCTGTGCTTTGGCCTTGTGCCTGGCTGAAATTTTGAATAAACACTTTATCTCGTGTGAAAATAGCCAAGTTCTTCGAATCAAAGGCACCACTGTTACGTATTTGCCATCTTCCCTTTTTTTATTCCTTTTAATTTGGCAGTGAATTTAGTATTCCTCATGAAAACGGGAAGGCTGATAAATCAACAAAAAGTTAGGCTGAGACCAAAAAGGCACTGTGCAGCCTCCCTAAAACCCTAAATGTCTTCACACCTCTGCTCTGAGGTTACATCCTTGCTCTTCTAGACCTGGAGTAGAAGAGCACAAAGTTTCATGATCTTCTGACTTAGATTAATTTCTATGTTACAATTTTTAGGACACGTCCTTGTAATTCCTATTATTTTTTCCCCACTCATTTTCATTCAAGTGCAGTTTGCAGCCACTGCTACTTAAATGCATTCACAGATGTTGCGGTAACAACAAAAGTCGCTGTCTTACCTAGCTAATGCTTTCCTATATTAACAGCCAACTATAAAATAAGGCAAATTTAAGGTTTCCCCCTCCAGTTTCTAACTGGCTTTTGCTGTGCGTGGTCTGTGTCCCAGCAGCCAAAGCTGACATTCAGCTGACAGCCGTACAAAACATCAGGGAAATGAGTGTATCACGTCTAGAAAGACTTGTTTGTGAAACATCTGGTCCTGGTTTTCTATCACGATGAAGAAAAATACATTTTAATTTTCAGTGTCTGGGCTGCTCAAACTCCTTGAATAGAATCATTTGCAAAGTAGGCACATAGAGGGAAAATGGCATTAATGATACAGAAAACTTAGCAGTTTGTTTCATAAAGCTCATCCTTCTACAGAGTCTGGTAATGAAAGACAGCGTAAGCAAAGAATAAATACACCAACCACAATTATACCAAAAGTACGTTAACAGAGAACAAACATAAGAATAAATGTGGGTAAGAAGGTGACAAGATAGTTTGATTATACGTACGAAAAAAGGCATGCAAACATGTATCTTGTTTCGTGGCATTTCCTACACAAAAAGAGATTTGATACCAACAAAATCTACCTCAAGCCCTTTTCCATCTCTCCTCGGAAATGCACGGACCCGGCAACAACAGAGAACACATTTATACCAAACCACCTCCAGCCTGATTTGGATGTACGACCCGTAGGAGCTAAAAAAGGGCTGAAATTTCCCCGCAACTCCCTACCGAAGCACTCTGCCCTGTGGCCGAGGGTAGCCAGCGGCCAGAGGCAGTCTGCAATATGTGTATTTAGGAACTGAAATCACACTTTGTTTCACAGAGCTTGCTGGTATCAGACGACAACCAGGCTCGAATATGAACCAGTAACCTACCAGTTGAAAGATGCTCTAACCTTCTACAGTTAAAAGATGCTATATCCCTTTGCAGTTAAAAGCATCCATTTTCACGTTCACAGTAAATGTACCAACGGCAAACTTTATTTCTAACTCTGCAATACTGTACTTCTGCTGTGCAAATGTTGTAAACGTTTCTTGTAACCGTACTGCTTCAAGTCCCTTCGAATACAAAACAAAACACAAAAGCCATAAAGACATTGTTCTCTCTTCCTTTTTTGGAATAAATGACATAGTATTTACAATTCATTTGTTGCAGGCAGCGTAGGCACTGCAGAGATTTTCCAGGTGACATTAACATTCAAAATTCAGCTTTTTGGGGCATGTACACTTGGGGAAAAAAAAAAGTATTCCCTCCCAAGATTATGCATTTCGTCATTATAGCTGAAAGTCAGCCGACTGGATAGGTGATGGGGTATTGACTCCTTCAGCTCGTTACATTACTGCAGGAGGTTAAATAATCACAGCAATATCAAGGCATCGACGCTGCTTTCTTCTTTTTAGCTCTTTAAAAGAAAAGCTATCGAGAGCTTTGCCGAAAAAATTACATCACGAGAAATACCGACACAAAGAGCAAAGCTGTGCACGACGTAAGGATGGCAGATAGCCGCTTTCTGAACGTGGAACGCTGCCCGCTCTTCAAAGATGAAGTGAAAGTGTTGCTTGTTACATGCTGCAGTAATTCTAATAATTGCAAGCAGCGTAATTTTGGTAACAGTTCTAAGAATTCCATCTACGGGCTGTCCTCATCTGGCCTGCCAAGGTCAACAGCACCTTTTTTTTTTATACGGGAGCGTACGTAAGTGTAAAAGGGGAAAATAAGAATCAGAGTTTAACCTCCCACGCTGTGGCATCTGCTGGCTCGCCAGGGGCTAGCACGGGGTTTGGCTCCAGGGCCAGCTCTTGGCATGTCTGATGAGCCAGAGAACAAGGTATTGGGCGCAATCCAACATGCACAACGGGAGTTAAGGGAGGTGGAGTGCAAGAAGAAAGGGAAAATAAAACCACTGTTAAACACAGCTATGTAACATATCCTCATCTATCCTGGCTAGAAAGGATCCGAAATCCGAAATGAAACTCGGCACAAGAACTCCTTTGGGATTTGGGTAGGCTGAAGCTTGGATCCACATACTACAACTTTCATCTCTAATTATACTACTAACCACGGGAACGAAGCCTGCAGAGCAGCGATTCTAACCACCTTTACTGCAAATGCTGCCACTCTCTTTGAGCTCTGTGTGTAACCTCCTAGAAGAAAGATCCTAACACCCCGAAGAAAGCAAAGAGAGGACTCAGGCCTCTCAGGATTTGCCAAGACCCCGTTCAGTGCCCTCTCACTTTTTTGAGCTAAAGTTGACATAGCTGAAAATAGCTGTACATCCAAAAAGCCCCTTTCCCTCTAAAGGTTTGCCACCATTACCAAGAAAACAATAAAGAAGCAGAAAAGCATGAAGAAACATGGGAACAAGCAGGATTTTTTGTGTGTAGGTAGCACACACTTGCTGAAATGGAGATTTTGTTTCTCTTAGGTGGTCAGCGACAGCAAGCCACTCTCCAAATCATTTGCAGTGCAGTCAAAAACCACGTTCCCATTCCCCCTGAACGTTTTGTTATACAGCAGATATATTCTGGCTGTCCAAAGCATTTAAGATTAAAAAGAATGTGTGAATTAAGTAATTTTAATAGTGTATGAAGACTATAGTTAGGGAAGTATCCACATGCAAACCAAGACTTTATAAAAGCCTCTGAATTTTGTTAAGTATTAAATACATAAACAAGGCACAGGAAATTTAAAATTTGTTTGAGGCAAACTGACTAAACCTTCAGGAATTTTATTTGAGTTTGTTACTGGTGAAGAAAAACAGATTGGTTAGTTTTACTGCCAAAGGTGACAGCTCAGCACCGCGTGCCGTGGAGGGGAATCGGGGAAAGAAAAGGTATTACGAGCTCCTTTAGCAGTTTCTCTCTTCTGCACAGGGTTTCTTGGCTCAGGCAGCTGTTTGATTCAGCTATCGCTATTTTTTTTTTGGCAACATAACATTCTTTGGGGGGGAGAGGGGAGAGAAATGAGAGTTTGCTTTTTATTCTTTCTTGAATTACATAAAAATGAGCTTCCTTCCAAGCTAAACAGATGGGAGATGTCTCTGGCCTGTTTTGCAAACCAGCTATAGACATTACAAACAAAATTAGTGTTAGGTCCTACTGAGTAAAAAAATCATTACCAACTTTCCTTTGATCCAAGTCGCTTCTTAGGTCAATTTTGGGTATATTGGATGAAATTTTCAAAAGAGTTAGCGTAACTGCAGACACAGCGAGACATACTCAAGCAGTTGAATTTAACAGCTTAAGAAGCTACCAACTTTTTGGGCAACATGCAGTAGAGATCAGGTTTGTGCTCTGCTCTAATTTAACTTCAGTTCTGCTTTAATGGAACTAGTTATTTGTAAAGAAAAAGTCAAATATTTAATGTAACTCAAACAACGGGGTGGTAACTTGCAGATGAATAGCGGTAACATCTAAATCTTTGACAAATAGTTGAGGGAAACATCGAACCCTGAATCAAATTTTCACCTCAAATATCCAAATCAATTTGAAAAACAGGCTTTGCTTTCTTGATGACTTTCATTGTAATCCACACATAAACGACTCTTAAAGAGATGATGTAGAGTCTACAGTTTTCTAAACATTTCGGAAAAATAAAGTGCCTTTTATCCAAGTACCTCAGACAACTTCGTAAACTATTAATGAAAGTTCAAAGAAATACACAGACATTTTTCTTTTCAGGAGATGGCAAATAAATGTTATGGCACTTATCCAAGGTCAGAAAAATCAATATAAAGTAAACTCAGCAAGAGAACCCAGAAATCCTGGTTTTTTTGCGTTTGGGTTGGTTTTTTTTTTTTTTTTTGCATGAAATTCAGGCACACGTTTCAGCCAGGTAAAGCTACACAATTTTTCTGGTTAGCTAACAACCAAGCAAATATTATCAGTTTGGTTTTCTATTCAATGTTAGGAGCTGCTACTAGGAAAGAGCCACATGGAGACGAGGTGAGGTTTGCACGTCGGAAACCGTACCAGGTGCGAAGAGCCGTTGTTGGTCACCGAGGGCAGGCTGGCCCAGCGTTCGTTTTCCAGTTCTTCCATCACTTGGTTCATTGCGCTTTTTAGCCACGTATCCACGGACACACCGATCTGCTTCAGCAGATCAAGACGGGCTTCTGCTTTCAGCTTAATTATCTGAGGAAATAAACAGGCAGAACTCAGAATTCTTTCAAGGTTACATTTCACTCCTTGCCACGATTCAAATGCGTTATTTTCTGATCCGCAAATTACTCGGGTGGCTACGAAAGCTGCTCCAGGCGGAAACGAGTCCAGTTCTTCACTTCTTTGCCTGCAGGAAGCCAAGGGACAGGGAATGCTTTTCTAGAGATGTAAAACTACAGGCACAGCCAATTTCACAAATTGGTGTTTTTAAAATAACATCTATCGGTTTAGGCTAACTTTCTATTCGTATATTCTAGTAGCGGGTTAGTTTAGATTAGGTTAGTTTAGATTATTAGAAACTAGGTTAGTTTAGATTATTTTCAAAGTGCAAGAACCCAGACAAAACCCAGTGCTTCACAGTATTTTTAAAATTAGGAATACTCCTGGGCTGCAGACCCTGGATGCCCTTTTGGCTGGTGACTAAACTGGATGTGATACAGAAATAAATCCGACGCGATACACACAAGCAAACCCCCCAAAAGAGGCTATTTTCCATCCGCACTTGCCAGACATCACAGGAAGCTTATTTGTTATGGAAACAGAGTATCTTAATAATTCCAAAATTAAATAAATATCACACGTCAACAAACAGTTTCATGATTTTTTTTCTTTAGAACAGAACGAAAATTTAGGTTTTCTGACAGCTGGGTTCACTTCAGCATCCTGGCACACTTTCTGGCCGATGGAGCCAATGCTTTAACAAATTCATGGCAAACCTCCACCTTGATCCAAATTATTTAGCAATCTAAACAGAAAGAACGAAAAGAGTAGCATGAAGAAATTCAGAATTTCAAGAAATGCAACATTCAGAATTTCAAGAAAAGCAAAGCAAAATCTCAAAGATCGCATCAAGAAGTGGGGGGCAAACCTAGGAACAGAATTTAGGGTATTTATGTCCAGTCCAGCCCTATCATCATCATCCTCTTGCACTTGCTCATCAGAGGAACAAACAGCAAGTGATTTACCAAAGGTCCCTCAAAACCCCACTGAGCCTCCCTGGAGTTTCTCCTGCATCTCCTTTCACAGCATTGCTCATGCGTAGCAAGTCACTGCGTACGCAGCGAAGCTTCATCTCCCTTCTCGCCCTTCCACGGGGATCAGAAGCACCTTACTTCAGCACCACTGCCCGTCGTGACACGTCAGATCATCGGTGGCACTGGGAAACCAAGCAAAACCATCAAAACCAGACGGGTCTGAAGAAAAATTAGAGGGAAATGACTTTTTCTGTAGTGGCTGAAGCACAGTAGGCAATGTAAGAATATATGTACAGTGAATTAAAATGCCAATTGGTGCTACGTAGATTTTTTTTTTAAATATTATAAAGGATAAAAAGTTTATTCTTACACATATCCTTACTAGATACAAAATTTTATGCTGAGCTGAAATTTTTCTTGTTTCTGACATGCTGCTGCACTTCACAATTATCTTTCTATTAAGATGATGTCAGAAAATAAATGACTATAACTTTCATTCAGCTGAATCCCCAAATATGGATCCATTGTAATTTTAAAACCATTTGCAATGGTGACTTTAAACATATTTCAAACAGTGGAACTACTTTTGAGAGATATTTTTGATTTCATTTAGAATAAATGTGATTTTTAAAGAGTAGCTAAACTATTAGAGTAAAATTTGTTATGTGAAACGTATCTTCATATGGGTACAGCTGCATGCACACGCTCTCCCACATAATTTAGGTATGAAGATGTAAGGATCAGGCAAGTTTGAGAAGTATTTCCCACGGGAAAAGCTAAAGCCACTTAGCCAAGTGAAGTTTCTATTTCTCCGTGCAAGCGGTCCTCAGGTGAATGATTAACTTGCACTGTAAATACTGTTCATCTGGCCGAGAAAATGAGGGAAAAAGTAAAATATATTAATATGCATGACACTACTTCAGTCAAGATTCAGAAAATACTGATTTAAAAAGAATAAAAAGTCCAATGCTCGATCCACACATCAGCATGTACGTTGGAAAGGCGGATCCTTTCAATTCAACTGCGGCATCAAGCATCTTCTGAAAACCTTGTAAGTTAGGATGGCCCAAGCCCCAGCCCAAAATTGTAAATATTTACAAAAGCAACACCTATGGGAAGGTCTGAAATCAGAAGCATTAGATGGTGTTAAGAGTTGTGAGTTCCAGGGGTGAACAGTGTACACATTTTATCCCTTCATTTGTTTCAGAAAGGCAATACCTCTCACTTTGTTGCTTTTTTCTTTTGTCCCTACTTTGTGTATTTTACGGCCTAAGAACGTGGAAACAATAGAAATTTTAATTAATCACTAACCTTTTCTTTGGAAAAACTGGCTTTAGGAGCACTTATCAAATTGAGAAGTGGATTTCTCACTGTATCAAGCTAAACAGAGAACACAGTTTTAAACCAAAGACATCAGCACAGAAGGGTTGCAAAGAAGCTGAGTCCAGGGGTGCCAATTTCTGCCCGTTAACACACCTCTCTCCACTTAGTAAGTAGTCAAGATTTTGAACAAAACCACTTTCTAATCACAGCTGCTTTGACAGAAGGGGAGATGAGTGGCTCTCAGCACCCAGTGAAGATGAGCACGGACCCTGCCTCTCATCTGGATGCTCCTGCGCCCAAGATGCTAGCGCGATATTGGAGCACGGCCAGCTCCAACCTTGGAAGCTCCATATTAAGAAGCAGATCAGACATCTGCAGTGTGAGAACCCAGGCAAAGGGTGGGCACATCATCCTTTTATTGTTGGGGTTTTTTGTAACCGTGATGCGTTGACCTGCATTAAGTCGATCTAAGTCATTTGCTTTAGCTTGATCGTGAAAACTCCCCATTTTATCACGTTACTGAGCTGAGGTGCCTCTGTGTATATATGTACTTGTGGAGTAAAGTAGCTATCTCCTATTTCGTCTTTATATTCTGATATTATATTACGAGGACTTCCCATAAGCCTTCAATAAAAGTTGCCTAGGAAATGATCAGCCTACTTGTTTTGCTGTTTTACCTCGTTATGCAATTTCCAATTAGCTTGAGTTATGCAACAGCCATAAACATTAGTCTAGGCATGCTATAAACATTTGTAGTTCATATTAGTACTCAGTCTGCTGTAAACCATGTTGTTTGGATAAACTTGTTAGCTAAAATAAACAAGCTGCTCCAAGATCCTTGACTGTACTTGCTAAGGGTCAGACAAGAGTTTTTAATTCAAGGTACTCGGCAAATCCACTCGAGTTACCCCACGCTACTTACACACAGCAGTCTTAATATTCAATAGATGTTTGTTCCAAACCACAAATGTTTTGAGTTTCATTCCATTGCAGACAAGCCATAAAAGTACTTACAGTACTAGGTCAGGCCTGCACTTGAAAGATGTATAATGCTATTTACAAGTGTACATATATATTTTTACCTATATAATTATACTGGTAGACCAGGGTTAACAGCTTCCTACCTATATGAAAAAACAAAACAAAACAAAAACAACCAACAATAGTAAAACTTTATTCTGCTTCTCACACAGGAACAGCTATGTATTTAAAAATACAAGCACTTCATTCAAATATCACTATGTCTAAATTAGCTGGGGTTTGATGCTTTCATTATGCCAGAATAAAATGTTGCCTAAGAGGGAAACAAGGGATCGCCCGAAGGAAATACTGGTGTTTTCACCAGCGTCAAGTCATAGAAACATAGAAACATTATGGTTGAAAAAGACCTTGAAGATCATCAAGTCCAACCATCATCCCAACACCACCATGCCCACTAAACCATGTCCTCAAGTGCCACGTCTACACGTTTTTTGAACACTTCCAGAGATGGTGACTCCACTACCTCCCTGGGCAGCCTGTGCCAATGCCTGACCACTCTCTCAGTAAAGAAATTTTCCCTGATATCCAACCTAAACCTCCCCTGGCGCAACTTGAGGCCATTTCCTCTCGTCCTATCGCTGGTTACTTGGGAGAAGCAACCAACACCCACCTCACCACAACCCCCTCTCAGGTAGTTGTGGAGAGCGATGAGGGCTCCCCTCAGCCTCCTCTTCTCCAGACTGAACATCCCCAGTTCCCTCAGCCGCTCCTCATCAGACTTGTGCTCCAGACCCCTCCCCAGCTCCGTTGCCCTTCTCTGGACACGCTCCAGCACCTCAACGTCCTTCTTGTCGTGAGGGGCTCAACACTGAACACAGGATTCGAGGTGCGGCCTCACCAGTGCCGAGTACAGGGGCACAATCACTTCCCTACTCCTGCTGGCCACACTATTCCTGATACAGGCCAGGACGCTGTTGGCCTTCTTGGCCACCTGGGCACACTGCCGGCTCATGTTCAGCCGGCTGTCAACCAGCACCCCCAGGTCCTTTTCTGCCAGGAAAGGTAGAAAGCGCACATAAGCTTTGCTGTACGTGTTGGTTTTGCTCCTGTCCCCAGGCAGAAGGCAGGCTCCTCCATTTGGAAGAGGAGCTTTCTGCAAGCTGGAGGCCCGACTGCGTCAAGGAGGGACCCACCTTGCACAAAGGATGCAACTTCAGCTCTCCCAGTCCTCTCTTTCAGCTCCTGACGTGGGAAGGTAGCCAGAACGTGATGCATCCGAATAGGAAGAGATGGTCTATTTTCTGACAAATGATCTGATCTGATCTGCGTGACACTGTGAAACCACACAAGACTACCATACCCTTAAAAAAGGATCCACTAGCTCTCAAAGCCTTACCCCTCCAAAGGCTCATATATTTCAAATTAAAAACTAAACAAGGCTTTATTCATTGATTTTTCCTCTCAACAAAACAAGACTCTAGCAGACACACGTGCCGTTCTTCCTGACTGAGTGAAGTCCACCGACAGACGCTCATGGACTTGAAAATATTCTAAATCAAGTAACCACCTGAATATTCCCAGCAGTATGAAGTATCTCCAGGAAGGCAGCTGAGTTTTGAAAGCACGGGAATGCTGGAATCCAGCACTTGCTCTGCAACCCGCGTGCTGCCCAAATTTCATTCTTACTGAGTCTCAGTGTAGGAGAAATATTTTCCTACTTAATAGCAAAATTGCTATTTACAATTACTAGTTACCAATTACTACTTAATAGTGAAGGACTGGGATATCTTTACACCGATTCAAAAACCGCCAGCCACCCACAAAGTTTACAAACAGCATTCTGGGTGGTTCCTGCTTCCCTGAGCTGTTCTTTTGCCTTAGCTAATGGTAGGTTATAAGAAGATGAAAGAAAACAACTCCAAAGTTTTTAAAAATATAAATACTGTTATCTATTTCTCACATACCTATCATTGCTCTACATGGAAGAAGGCATAGCTTTGTTTATTTACTGTTCCAGTCTTAATTAAGCAAAGGCTTTAGACCTACAGCTTGCACAAGATGAAGATAAACAACCGCTTTGGAAGTCATGGAAATTAAAACCAGCAAGAATACATTACATAGCTGTTCTCTGTGCCCAGAAAGAAAAAGGCCTCTAAGAAACCAAGTGTTCATTTACATCCCACAAACACCTTACCAGTCTTTAAAAGTCATTTATAAAAGTGTTGGGGTGAAAAGCAAACACAGAAATCCGGCAAAGCTGATCTAATGTGGCCCCTTCAATATTTTGGTTTATGATTGTTCGATCAGTTTTGAAAGGAGTTTCTTGAAAGCAGAGTTGCTTTTATTTTCCACAATTTTTCAGACCGTGACCTCTGCCCATCAGAGAGTGCTTCTCTCCCCGCTGTACACTGCCTGCGCTTTTTGATCTGTACTAAAGCCACCTGAACCTGCCTGCCCAGCTCGTGTCTTTTCTTTTAAAGAATTCAGAATTATTTATTTTAGACAAACGTTATACTTACAAGCATGTTCACACATTAAAATCGGATTAAATTAGGATTACAAGTGAACCTAAACCATCTTTTGTGAGAAATATTTTATTCCACTGCGATCTTTTTCTAGTGGCAGGAACAAAATCATTAGGGGGCTGAATAGTCTCATTTGGCAATTTTTTTTGCGAAGGAGAAAACAACATGGAAAAGTTGGAAAAATATTATCTTTATTTTTCCCATTTAAAGTAATTTTTGTTTAAATTCCAGGCTTTTTAAATGAAAAAGGTATGAAAAGGAAACCACTTTTTAAATGAGAAATACTGTGCCATTTAAATTTTGGGCCACCGGAATTATTTGCATAGTGATAGGTAGAAGTAACTATGAGTACAGTAAAAACAAGTATTGGGATGCCACACATTTCTCAAAACCCAGCGTAAGCCCTCCCCTGCAATCAGTTTTAAATTACAGTCCAGTGCTATTAAAGTAGGGACGCATAAGCAAATAATCCATGAAGCTCAACTTTCACTGCCTTCTTGATGTTTGAGGTGAGAAGTTAGCTGTGCCAAAAACACCCCAATCCAAAAAAAAAAATCCTATCCAACACAACTCACCTAAAATTTTGATCCCCGAGGCACAAACCTGAGCTCAGCCCCGGAAGGGGAGTCTATCGGTAATTTTAGCTGTACAGCGTTTGTCTGCAGTACTGGAAATCAAGACCGTGTGATGCCAGGTAAAAAACAGGTAAGAAAAAAATATTCTTTCTGCTCTAACCTGTGTTGCCTTTGTCTTTTCTCTGCAGCCAAAAAAATACACTTGCTCCAGGCGAAGCTCAGCCAACTGCTTGCAACAGCGCGACTGCAGACCTGGAACCAGCCGCCCTACGACTTCACCTGGCCAGCACCAAAAACCCCACACCCAAAACTTCTTCTGCACCAGCTAGGGAACTAGCTAATAAATGACATTTTTCAACACCACACTGATTGTTGGTGGGGGTTTTTTTGTTGTTTTGTTTTTTTTTAAGTGGGAGGACGGGCAGGAAGTTTCTACAGATATTACAGCAGAGTTAGTTAATTTATATGCTAAATATTCTGCACCTAGGTAAATCAAACGAGGCTGTTTGTGTGAAGCAAACAGGAAATGAAACACTGACACAGATAACACGTCTCCAGAATGAATGCCACGGTTAAGAAAACAGAGGTGAAGCTCTTAATGGAGAAGAGCCCACCTGCACAGCTCCAGCCCAGCTGGCAGGCTGATTTTTCCCGAGCTCAAGCATATAAAAACATTAGAGATTCCTAAACAGAGAGAGCAGTTGGTGGGGAAGGAGCTGGAGAGTAGCTGAGAGCAGCATCAAAGCATTTTGTAGAGTTTAAGAAGTTGTTCCCAGGCTACTGGTAATGGGACTGAATGGAAATTACCCAAATTCTGTAAGTAGAAAATGAATGTACATAAAATGTATGTATGCAAACCTTTACTAACACATCTCTCTGCAGTCCTGGTAATAAATACTGGTTCTTAACGTAGTGAAAGACATTGTATACGCTCCCTAGTCAAAAGACTCGGTAAGATTTAAGCAGAGGCTGGACTAGAGACCCCCCCAAAGCCCCTAACCTGAACAACTCGGAAATGACACCGCATTCAAACCACAGATTTCAGGAACTGAGCTGGATTTTCAGTGTGATCCACCTTTCGAAAGAACTGAATAAAAAAAGACAAAAAACTACAAAACAAGCAACATGAATATTCTTGTAGCCCAGACTAACCCCTGATCCCACTACCAAAAAGATCTGAGACAAATCCTACAGCAATTATTCATCATCTCAGCAACATTTAGTCATGATGATTATCATCTGCAGGATGCTTTCAAAATGACTTAACCATTTGTTTCCATATATAAAGGTATCTAGCCTTTACAGTACACAGGCAACTATAAGATACAGAAAGAGCAAATATGGCTCCATATCCTATATATGACTATAACTTTCCAGGAATCTTTACGATGTTTCATCATTAGCTTCAAAACATCTCTGTGTTTGTTCCTGCTCCTTCATCCCACAAAATACCTTCCTCTCTTAAATGTCCACTAATGAAAATAAAATCCTCTATTATTATCGTGAATACATACAACCCGGTCTTCTAAAGACTTCCTTTCTCATTGTTCGCACCAGAACAGGCAACTTAGTAAAAAAAAAAAATACACTGTGAAATATTTAAGCAGGATCTGAGCATACTTGCATGCTCTCCAAATTTCTCACTTACAGAAAGTCCCTGAAAAATAATTATCAGGCAGTATAAATTCAAGATAAAAATTCCCAAATACAGCAGTATAATTTTTGCAACACACCAACGAATAACTAAATGTTCGGATACAGCCGATAAGGTAGTAAGGCTTGTACATCTTCATAATGCCGTAACACAGCTTTGGGGCTCTGATGATGTTGTTCTCAACGACGACATTCTCATCTCTGCAGATGTCCTCACCAACCTGCTTTTCACCAGAAAGAGCTCGAAATCCCTGATCTGTGGATGTCGGTGGCATTTTTCCAGGCTGGTCCTCACTCTGCCTAGCTGGAAAGACCAACAGCTCCTCCAGATCTCACACCGAGAAGGCAACCTGTTTACTTAGCACAGCTCTCCCAAGCATATGTTTCCTGAGCAAAGCCATAGATGGTAGCAAGTGACATTTTCCAAATTCAACTTTTTTGGGGGTTGGTAGCCTTATTCTGTTTCAGTTATTTCAGTGAAGCATAAAGAATTAAGCTTTTCTCACATTTCTTATGAGCAGAGAATGACACCACTCCTGCAGCTGAAAGGCTCAACTGCCAGAACACACAAATAACAACGGGCTGAAACGTCGCTACATCTACTTGAAATGCAGTAGGACCACACGCAGCATATGATTAATAGATTAGATCCTAAGATAGAACAGGAGCCCAGCCAGCAAACACAACTGTTATCACAGCACAGTAGTAAATATTCATCGCCAAATATAAGGGGAGGGAGAAAAGAGCCCTCCATTTACAATTAAAAATGGACCCAAGCTTCTGAACTAATAAAACGAAGTAAACAGCACCATAATGAGTCTTAATCAAATCCTATCTGGCACAAATACTCTCTTGAGAGTTGTAGATATCCTAATGATGAGACAAAATGCATCCCTCTATAATTAAGTGGAAATAGGATTAATTGCTGTGGAGGCCCCAAGACCTTCCTTGAGCATAGACATGAGCACAAATGGGAAACCTCCCGTCATCATTGGGAAAAATTATTTCAGCCCTGGGAGCAACTATACTGCTTGGTGAGCCTCACACTGGGCTATCAAAGTATCGCGCCTTTACTCTGAGAGAGACAAAATAAGATGAGAGGAAGAATAATTCAGGTAACGCAGCCTCAGGGTCCAGGCTGAAAGAAGGATTATAGAAACCAAGGAAACAGCTTCAGCTTTTGTTTTGCTTATTTCTGCAACACAGATCAGCGGAGACAGTAAATTTTTGTCTCCAATAGTTTAAAGATAAAGGGACACAGGCAGTGGAGAAATGGAAAGCTATTTTAAGGCAAATCAGATCTATCCAACTGGCTGAACCAACAGCCGTAAAATGCCCACCAACCTGCCTGAATTGTTGTCACAAAAACGAAAGCTTAATCACAGAATCACAGAATCACTGGGTTGGA